>NW_027279823.1:0-115800 GCF_046629955.1 Centroberyx affinis | reverse complement strand
CCGGTGAACAGAACTGAGTGCACTGCAAAAACAATCTACACACGTTAGTGATCATCAATCAAACAAGTGAATCTATAGTGATTCAGTAGGTGATAATTACTTACCAAAAGTGAACAACCAAACCTAAACCAAAGTGTGAATTAAACTAAACACCGATACTATCCCCCGCTCACACCAGTGGACCAACAGAGAATGATTCCCCTCCTCAAGGCAGGCACCATAGGTAACACGTCCTGGAATGCCCTAAACATGACACAAGGTTGAATCACTTGTCTCCAATCAAACAATATGTGACAGCAATATCAAATAGGGCATCCTACCTCAATGTGGTTCTCACCCTTCCCCCTGTTACTGCTTGGAACACTGATCACCTAAAAGTAATGAATACATTACAATCATAGAACATGATAGAAATTAAAAGCAAATGTTTAGCTGTAAACATACCAAAGTGTATGGCAACTCCTCAAGGTGGGTTGATGTTCCAACCCCCCGTTAAATCAACACTAAGCTGTTTGCTTCACATGCATCTCACACAGCCAATATTCACCAAACAATGCAGCTTCCAAGTGCCAGCCAGAAGCAGACAACTTTATCCTCTCATTAGCTCACAGGTGACAGTGATTAGCTAGTGGGCAGGTCCTACCTGTCAATTGTCTAGTGGGCAGGTCCTACCTGTCACACTAATATACTAACTGAACGACACTAACTTATGGTTTTCCTACTACCCTTTAACCTACTAACCTCTTAGAGGGGGATGACAATGATGATTGACAGTCCAGAACAAATGTTTGTGAGTTTTCAAGAGACAGTCACTATTCCTATTGCAGGGGGGAGTTGAGTGTCACCGAAGGCGTTGGTTACTGCCAAAAAGTTATTCCTGTTTGATGAGACACAACTTCTGTCTTTCCAGATACCTCGAAAGCTGGGGCTTCTGCAATGAACAAGGAAGACCCCAGGTAAGCTCTTTGACAGTTTGGTAGTGTCTGATAACAGCGTCATAACAGTATTATTTACATTTAAAGGTTGTCAAAATTGGGAGTTGAGTTATTTAAAATCCAGCAATGAAAATGGACACTTTGTCTATATATAGAAGTGGTGGAGACATCCAGCGATGAAGAGCCAGGAGAGGACCTACCATTGGCTCAACAGAAAGGTAACCTTTTGCCAGTATATAGATCAATTTGGAATAATGGCTCCTGCACTGTAGTGATGAAGTTATTCCTATTGCAGGGGGAGTTGAGTGTCACCTAAGGCGTTGGTTACTGCCAAAAAATTCCTATTTGATGAGACAAAACTTCTGTCCTTCCAGATACCTCAAAAGCTGGGGCTTCAGCAATGAGGAAGGGGCCCAAGGGGCCAGCACCAAAGAAGACCCCAGGTAAACTCTTTGACAGTTTCTTAGTGTCTGATTGCAGCATCATAACACTATTATTTACATTTAAAGGTTGTGAGCAAGTGAGTCATTTCAAATAGAGGATTGAAGGAAGACACTTTTTTTCTTCTTCTTACAGAAGCGAGGGATGGCATGTCGACCGAGAGCAGTGACTTGGAGTTAGAGCCTGCTGGTTCAGTGCCCGAGAGGATCCCATGTAAGTGTCAGATTATGGCCTCATTAAATTTGAATGTGTCCTTTGCATAGTGTACAATCTGTGAATAAGCGTATTCATTGTTGTGCTAGTTTCATTTGTCTTTTGCCTAAATACAGGAAATGTTTGAGGAATGTCATTGGTCAAAGTGTTGGCTGGCAGCTTTCAATAGAAGGGTACATTTTTTTCAATGGACCTTTCTCACACGGTGGCCGTGGTGGTCTACATGCTAAAATACTACTGGAGTACATTTACTTCCTGTCCACATTCATTTCGACAGAGTTAGCGCATGTTAGCAAACTATGTGGACAGGAAGTAAATGTACTCGTTTGTAGACGTTCATGGCCGCCATGTGAGAAAGATCCATTCAAGTGTAAGGGTCACTGTGGAACTATGGCTCATGCGCCATAGTGTCAATTTTTCCTCGTTGAAAATATGTTCTATTTCATTACACTATACATTCTGCTTCAACTATAGTGAGGAGATCCCCTTGGAAGAAGGTGAGCCAGCAGCCGGCTGCCAATAATAGAGACCCCTGCCAAGAAGAAGTCACCAAAGACAGCAGGTAAGCCTTAATATATGCAGCAGTGCACTTAAATTTTTAACCACATTGTCTATATTGTGAAAAGTTGCAAAATTTGTTTGTTTATTGTTCTACATTTTTTTCCCTCTCCTTTCAAATGACATGAAGGACGAGCCTTCCCAATGTCTGAAGAAAGTCAGTATAACCATGCATAGACGATGAGGTGAATGATTGTATTGTAATTGAACATTTTTAAACTATGCTTCAATAACAAGATCTCTTCACATATGTTATGTTGTTATGTTGACTGACTCAAGGAGCTGAGGGGACAGAAAGCAGTGCCCTTCTTATTCCAGAGGATGGACTTCATCCGAGAGTTCCTGGAGATGGAGGATAGATTAGAAGACGACCCAGGACATAAGGACAAGCTGGTATTGCCATTTGTGTCTTGACTTTCTTGTTCTTTCAATATATTTGCGAAGCCACAAGAATTGTCTATATTGTCAACGATGTATGAGGTGTCTCCAAAATGGATACAATCAACTGACATTCAACATTGATATCCACAGATTGCCCATCTGGCGCGAGTGGGAGGGAAATCCCTGAGGGACTGTCTGACAAACATATTGGATCGGTATGTACAAATGAGTACATGATGAAGTTCATTATGCAAACTCAATAAAAACAATGCAACATGAAAACTATCAGTTTCCCATCAGTTTCCTAGATCTCACGGTGGTCACCCTGTTGCTTTCCTCCTGTGCTGTGCTTCATATTGGTTATCTTTCTGCTATTTCAGGTTGTTCACAAACAGTCTGATGGCAGGGATGAACATGAGGGGGACAGGGATCAAGATGGCCTTTGAGCCTACAGCCCTATTCTCTGCTATTTTAGGTAATTACAACAATGTTATTGATATGTGTTTTATTTTGAGCTAAAAGTTAGGTTTTGAGGTTCTGACTATGTTCATTATTTTCAATTCCAGAAGCGGTGAAACGGTGGGACAGGTCGGCGACTGACCACAGTGTCACCCTCATAGTTGCCGACTATCTGAAACATGCCCCTGGGAGGTCTGGTGGTGGGGGGTATAGTAAGAGTGCAGCCAACAATACACCTTAAGATACCCCTTCACCATGACCCCATGTGTTAAGTGTTCAAGTTAAATTCATGTTAATTGTTCAAATTTTAATAGATATATATTTTCACAATCTACTGTTGTACTGAAAAATGACTGAGTTAAACATTAGTATGTAGATGAGCATTTTAGAAGAGAAGTTGTCTATATTTGTGATCACATATTTATTGCCCTTGTATTTTTAGACAATGCCAGTTTTTGCAAAATGCCAAAGTTAATAGTGCACTTTTTCCACCTCAGTCTCGCTGTGGATTTAAAGTAATGTATAAATTTATCTAGCAAGGCAAATTAGTAAAAGGGAGCAAGGCACCAAGCAGATTACGTCATGATGACGTTGTGATGAAGTCTTTCAGTGATGTCCAGGACTAGGCCAGATCACAGCCGATATGGGGATGATTTAGACGTCATTTCCAGGACATTGTCAACAGGACGTCATCTCGACGACTTTTTAATGACTCTAACCGGCCGTAGAACAGGCTGTTTTAGGTCACTAAAAAGTCGTCGAGATGACGTCCTGGTGATGACGTCTAAATCATCCCCATATCGGCTGTGATCTGGCCTAGTCCTGGGCGTCACTGAAAGACTTCATCACAACGTTATCATGACGTAATTTGGCTTGCTGGGCTCTGACACGATTCCCTGACCGGAATCTCATCCATATCTGCCGGCCCCAACCAGTTAAATTTCCAGAGGCCCCTATCCTCTATTATACTTACTACAGTGAACAAATCTGTACAAAACTACTAGCAAGATAGCTGTTGTGGATGTACTGTTGACCTAACTAGTATAATTGAATATAATAATTAGCTAGTTTAGAGATTTAATAATGTTGACATGTACATTTATTTAACCTTATTCATCTAGAGATTGAATATTGCTCAGTTATAGTCACATATCAACTAATGAATCAGTTGATTTATGTGCATGTCAAATTAAGTACCTTTTCTTTTGTTTTGCTTCATCCTTCTGGTCACAGTAGTTCCAGATATACAGCAGAAAGTGTCATAGATGCTGACTGAGGACCAGATACCAGACCTATTGCTGGTCCTGATTCAGATTCTGACATGTCTGATGCTTCTGACTTGGACTGAGAGACAGGGACAAGCTGTTTGTGGATGCACCTGGGAGTCAAGCTCTCCTAGATAAACAGACAGAGGACTCTTCTGATGAGACTCCTGAAGAGGAAAGTCAGAAACAGTCTGATAGGTCAAGTGGACAGGGGTTTTATCAGAGTGAGCTTCGTCCCTCTGAAGGCACAGCAAGAACCCATAACATCCTGAGGAGCTTCCCAGACCTGCAGTAGGACCAACTGCTGTGTCCCCAAAAGATGCCTGGGAGATATTCATCACTGAAGAGCTGCTCAAATGCACCAATTTAGAGGTTTGACACTCCTTGCTGGTGGAGAAAAGAGCTGGAATTTGTCTATGTAGGAGATGTTTTTAGATCCACAGCAAAATCCAAACTACCAGGCCACAGTGAGGCTCAACAGGTATAAGGATATCTGCTGCCTTTTTATATTGAAATATTATGACTGCTGAAAGGTCAAGCAGATTTCAAACATCAAAACCATCCTGTATGATCCAAATCACAGCTTAAATACTTATTTTTTGACCCAGGTTATGTATTCTATGAGGTTTGAATAGGTTATGTATCAACTTAATAAAAGGTCTTAATAAAGTGTCAGGGCGTTGTTGTCCTAGAAGAGACTACTCCTACAGTCCCATCAGGATAGAAAAACTAATACAGGCTTTTAATGTCATTTGTTTTCATCTATTCCTCTTGTTTTAGCCTTTATGTTTTTAATTAAATCCTGGGATTTTTATTGTTCATCTAAATGGTTTTGAGCCACTGTTAGTTTGTCTATGACTCTGTCTTAAAAAGTGCTATTCAATAAAGTACTATTAATATTAATAACATTATTAATACTATTAATACTAATGATTATCAGTCCATGTCTGTAAAATGCCCACACCTGCTTTCAACATATTCCCTTGTTCTTGGTGCTTGTCTGTATTTCCAGTGGCTTGTCTTTATTTTCTGATGCCAAGGTTTCCTTCTACAGTCTCACACCACATTCCCCTCTTCTGGCCTGACTCAGTGTCTGTACAATAGATACATGTGTTCACCCAACTATTCCCTTCCTTCAAGAAAAAGACTCTCTTGACTTTCCTCTATCTAAACAAGGCTTCCTGATCCAGCTGACTGAATGATCATCCTGATCTGTTTGGATCCTGACAGTCCAGATATTCCAGGACCAGCGTGGATAAGCTGTTTGGATCATTCAGCAGTGGTTTGGGGGTCGGCATCAGGACAGCTTACTTTGCTAGATGTTGTTGTGCTTTTAATGGTCTGATTGGGCTTCTTCACTGGAACTGTCCTCTTCATTTGGGGGAACTTTCAGGTTGTTGAGGTGGGAGGTGGACTGTTTTAAGTTCAGAAGGAAAACTGGTAGAGACACTATGAATAATACCATGAATCATTAAGTGTGTGTGTGTGTGTGTGTGTGCGTGTGTGTGTCCTCAGTGAACTGTATCAGTTCCTGCAGTAGCTTCCAGCTGCAGCAGTCAGTTCAATCTCTGTTCAGTGTGACTGAGGGAGGTTTTTGTACGACGCTTTATCACTGTGTGAACACATGCTGACTGTTGATATAGTGGTAACTCTGACAGTAGTAAACTGCTGCATCTTCAGCCTGGACTCCACTGATGGTCAGAGTGAAGTCAGTCCCTGATCCACTGCCTGTAAAACGATCTGGAATCCCTGATGCTCGATAACTAGCTGCGTAAATGAGCGGTTTAGGAGTTTCTCCATCTCTCTGTTGGTACCAGGCTAAAAGGTGGTAGGAGCTGCTTTGAACATAAACCGGCTGACTGGTTCGACAGCTGATGGTGACCGAGCCTCCTGGAGCAGACCTCACTGCTCCAGGCTGAGTCACTGTGATCTGGCCTCTGGACTCTGAGGATACAGAGACAAAAACATAAACCACCGTCATGGTTTTCTCCGCTTCATTTCAGAGGGACGGATGTTCATAGAGGAGAGGAGTTTGATTCTCTGGACTTTACCTGTGAAGCAGCAGCAGAGGAGAGTCCAGATGAGGATGGAGATCAAAGTCATCTTTTGATGAGGAGGATTTCTGTGGCTTCTGTTGTCATGAAGGACAGCTGTCAGTCATCCAGTGTTCAACTCTCAGGACTATAAACTCTCCCAGAGCACTGGAGCATGGTGCTGCTGATGCAAAGTGGCTCTCTATGGAAATGCTCTGACTGACTCCAACAGGGACTTGGATTACTGTGATGATGCTGTTTCTAAATGGATCAATCAAGTTACCAAACTCCTGATTAACAATGTGTCTGCGCTCATTCTTTATGTAGAATTAGCTGAAAAAAATGTCTTCTGTCTTGTTTTAGTTTACAGCTAGAGAAATCAATAACACTGTAAGACAATTATGTCAAAACAATATACAAACCAAAATTGATAAATGTTTGAAATCTGTGGCATAGTTTGATAGATGTTTTCTACTTAATATGTCAACTAGGATGATTTTACAAACTGAGAGTGATTTTTGTGAGTTTGTTGTTCTCAAAGTGAGAGCCGTGTCTCTCTAGAGTGAATTGAATATTATTTCAGCGATCACCAAGCTCTTCATGTCTCCTAATATAAAATAAAACTACACCAATGAAAAAACTGTTTGGTTGCACTGAAAATTATTTTTGTCTGTTTGTAGATTCATGTCATTTAATTTTTCCTAAAAAACGGATTTGGTTAATGTAGACAATATTCTGATTTTATAACGTTTTCTATTGACAAAGACTTCCTCTTTAAGACTGTCTAAAAGAAAATGTTCTTGAAATTTTTAAATGTAGAGCCTTATTGTTGCCAAAAAAAATCTCTTATGTTCTGCGAAGCACTTAATGAGTATATTATTTGTTTTACTCATTTTATCAGTTTAATGATTTTAATGACATACCACGTCTCCATTAGCATCAATGAATATCATATAATATCAAGTAATTAGGTGAGTTGACAAAACTATATATGTAACTGCCTTTTTCAGTCATGAAGCCTGTTTGTTGCCCTGGTTCATTAGTGAAACCTGCATAAATGAGTAGAGCAAACGCACACCATGTCTTACAACTTACTGGTTTCAGCAAAGAGTTCTGGAAGATACAAAGTAAAAAGACTCACACTCTTGCTCCAGTGCATAATTTGTAATGATCAAACACTGACATTTCAGTTTGATATTTAAAATGTCTGCAAGTGTGTGTTTTTTATCTTCACTAGTGAAACCTGTCTGTTGCCATGGTTCAGTAATGATGCCTGTCTGTTTTCATAGTTCCTGAGCTCAGAGAGGGAAGTGAAACATCGAAGATCAGTTTCATCCAATCTCTCCTACTGCTGAGTCTTCTGAGAAAAATGCTCAGAACTAGCAGCCTCCCCTCCTCTCCATTTTCTTCATCTGAGTGCCTGCAATCCACAGGATGTAGTTTATTTTCACTTGCATGCACTTGTTTTATTCTCTCTCTCTCTCTCTCTCTGACTCTCTCTCTCTCTCTCTCTCTCTCTCTCTCTCTCTCTCTCTCTCTCTCTCTCTCTCAGTGGGTCGAGTGGTCCCCACCCTGACGGTGCTGCCCCCCTCCAGCGTGGAGCTGCAGCAGGGGAAGGCCACGCTCATGTGCCTGGCCAACAAGGGCTTCCCCTCAGACTGGAGGCTGGCCTGGAAGGTGGACGGCAGCAGCAGCAGCAGCAGCAGCAGCAGCTGGGAGGAGAGCAGGAGCCCCGGGGTGCTGGAGAAGGAAGGCCACTACAGCTGGAGCAGCACCCTGAGGCTCCCTGCAGACCAGTGGGGGAAGGTGGGCTCTGTGACCTGTGAGGCCACCCAGGGCTCCCAGTGTCCGCTCTCGGAGACACTGAGGAGAGACCAGTGTTCCCAGTCCTGACCTGACTCACTGGGACTGCTGCTACTGGTTTTACTCTGCTACTGCTCTTCTCTCTCTCTCTCTCTCTCTCTCTCTCTTTCTGTCTCTCTCATTACATCTTTAAATAGTGATGTTTTCTTGCTCGCTGTAATGCCAATATTCTCTATATATTAAGACAATAAAGATGTTTTGACCAAATCAGTTGTGTTTCCATGGATATTATTATGAAAATAACAGATGTCTTATGATGCTGTCTTAACTGAACTAACTTGACTGAACTCGTCTCAGGGTAAAGTGACTATAGGATTTTATAAAAATTTTATAAAATTGATTTGAGAAGAAATGATGGGAATATGTAATGCATTGTCACACATTCATAAATTCAGTGAATGCCACATGAAATTGACTGCGTTTACCAGAATCTCCAAAATCTCCAAATGATCCCTCATTACTAAAGTGTCCTATTGGTAAGGCTTCTGACTGTGTTAAGTTTATCAACAAGTCCTCCAACCCATACGACCCTACAGCTCTCCATTGTGCCCTGTGACATCACAGTTCAATGTTGAAGAGATGCTGCTAAAATGGAAATGCTCTATTTTTATTGCTCAGTGTATTTATTTTATTTCATTTTATTTTATTGTATTTTATTTCATTTCTGGGCCAGTCCATGCTGGCAGCTTGGAGGAACAGGGAAAACAATAGGTGGGGTCAGTGGAGGCAGAGGATTTGCCTTGATGCCGCTCCATTAAAAACAAAGACACAGACACAGACACAGATGACAATGAAGTACATGAGATAACAGTCATACAGCATACCATACATACAAAAACACATTATCACCTACACATTATCCTTACACTATGCAGTATGAGAACTACTGAGTAAAATAAGAGTGCCCACCCTTTAATAAAGTGACCTTACAAAGGCCCTTCATTTACCTGACTTCTAATACTTCCATTAAAAATCACCTAGCCTGCACATTCAGGTGACAAACAGTCTCTGTGTAGGAGCCATATGGAGGCGTGAGGTTGGACAGCTAATGCTCTGGTACCTCTTCCTAGAAGGAAGGGGTTTGAAGAAAGAAGTGGCAGGGTGTGAAGGGTGGTTCGATGCCAGTCGCTCGGTTGAGAAATTCTGAAGTACTGAGTAATTTGGAGTCTTTCTTGGCTCATCTGTCCGGTGCTGCTCATGCAGATATTATTCATTTGATTGAGGATAATTTGTTACTTTTCTCTTACCATCCCCGACAAACCACTGTCTTGTTTCATGACATCAATGTGGAGGGCCATAAACCCATTAAGCAGGATGCATACAGGGTTAATCCAACCAAAAGGGCCATGATGCAACAAGAGGTGAGCTATCTTATTGAACATGGATTGGCTATTCCCAGTACTAGTGCGTGGAGCTCTCCCTGTGTCTTAGTCCCAAAATCCGACAACACTCCTCGTTTCTGCAATGACTACAGAAAAGTCAATTCCATCACAAGAACCGTTTCGTTTCCTCTCCCTATGATGGAGGACTGTATAGACAGAGTAGGCTCAGCTAAATTTGTAACCAAGCTGGACCTGTTAAAAGGTTACTGGCAAGTTCCCTTAACGCTGCGGGCCTCAGAAATATCCGCTTTCGTCACACCCGATAATTTCCTCCAATATACCGTTATGCCATTTGGGCTGGGCAACGCTCCCAACGTTTCAGCGCCTCATGCATAACGTTCTGGATGGAGTGAGAAATTGTGAAGCATACTTAGATGACGTGGTCGCCTACTCCTCTACCTGGTCCGACCATCTAGAAACACTGTCACTCATTTTAAGCCGTCTCCGTGAGGCCTCCCTTACCCTAAACCTCGCAAAGTGTGAATTTGGCAAAGGCGATGTAACCTATCTGGGTAAACAGGTGGGACAAGGGCAGGTGCGTCCGGTAGCAGCAAAAGTGCAGGCAGTTATCGATTTCCCAGCCCCACAGTCAAAAAAAGCATTACGTTGTTTTCTTGGAATGTGCGGCTATTATCGGGGATTTTGCAGAAATGTCTCTGATGTGGTGGCTCCTCTCACAGGACTTGTTAGTCCTTCAAAAAGCTTTGTTTGGTCCCCCGCTTGCCAGGGTGCTTTTGAATCAGCTAAGGCTTTGCAGGTAGATGCGAGTGCATGTGGCGCAGGTGCTGTTCTCCTGCAGGAAGACGAGCAGGCCAAGTTGTATACAAACAACTGGACGAATATCTTTCAATTCACAATATATATGATACATACCAATCGGGTTTCAGAGCGAATCATAGTACTGAAACAGCTCTCATAAGAGTAATCAATGACCTTAAGATCAACAGTGACTCACGGAGAACTTCGATTTTAGTATTACTTGATCTCACTGCTGCCTTTGACACTGTTGATCACAACATTTTAATTCAAAGGCTTCATGTTTCAGTCGGCTTAGCGGGTCCTGTTCTATGGTTTTCATCCTATTTAAAGGACAGGAGCTTTTACGTTTCAATAGGTAGTTTTAAATCTGCAGAAACAAAGATTTTCTCTGGCGTTCCACAAGGGTCAATCCTTGGGCCACTGCTCTTCAATCTATACATGCTCCCGTTTGGTACTATCATAAAGAAAATAATATATCCTACCATTCATATGCCGATGACACACAGTTGTACATTTCACTTTCTCTGATGATCTCAGTCCTGTTAACAAACTGGTAAACTGTATTGACGATATTAATTACTGGATGTCAAGAAACTTTTTACAGCTGAATTCAGACAAGACTGAGATACTCATAGTTGGTCCTAAAAATCAGAGAGAGAAAATGTACTCGCACTTGGCATCGCTGTCTCTGAAACACAGTGAGCAAGTCAGAAAACTTGGCATTATTTTGGATACTGATCTCAATTTTGAAAATCACATTACCAATATCACTAGAACAGCGTTTTATCACTTAAAAAATATATCAGAACTTAGAGCATTTATATTTCAAACTGACTGAACTGACTGATCTGAAACTGGTTCATGCATTCATCTCAAGCAGGTTAGACTACTGTAACGCTCTGTTTGCAGGATTATCTAAACAATCTGTAGGACGGCTCCAGCTCATTCAAAATGCAGCAGCCAGAGTCCTTACACGTACACAAAAATGTGAACATATTACTCCGGTACTGAAAACACTTCATTGGCTCCCAGTACAATACAGAATCACCTTCAAAACCCTGCTAATAGTCTATAAAGCACTTTCAATCAGGAAAGACTAGGTAGAATGTTCGATGAATATTTTTTATTGAATAAAACAATTAGAGTTTGGCGTAGGCTCCATGATGACACGCCTCCCACGATGAAGTTAGGAGGGCGTCGGGAATGGGATAGAATTAGGATTCCCTCCCGGGGAATCCCTCTGGAGCCATGACGTTGGTGGTGGCAGGGGAGGAGGAGGGGCGAAATGGCTGGAATGACAGCGACTGAAAGACAGCATGCACATTCGTGAGTAGCGTAATGACATAGTAAATGACGTGTATATACTCTCGACCACTCAGATGATTGGTTCTGCGAGAAAGAGAGGGAAAGAGATGGTTTGCATGGATTGGATATTGAAAGCGGGGGAATGCGTTGTATAACAGTGATTGGATAGGGAGAAGTTTGAATGAAACTAGGGGGAGAGAGGGGCGGAGATAGGTAGTCTTCCTGATTGAAATTACGTAATACTTCACTTCAATCAGGAAAGACTAGGTAGAATGTTCGATGAATATTTTTTATTGAATAAAACAATTAGAGTTTGGCGTAGGCTCCATGATGACACGCCTCCCACGATGAAGTTAGGAGGGCGTCGGGAATGGGATAGAATTAGGATTCCCCCCAAAATGAATTGAAGTTAAGATTAAAATGACATGCTAATACATAAAATGGGACCATGGAGCTCGCCAAATTAGACTACGTGCCAGTAGGGGAGTCGGATGCTACGAGAGGTTAAGATGAAGTGGAGCTATAATATCAGAGAGGCTGAGAAGAAAGAGGAATTGCGGCAGGTAGGAAACAGGTGACATAACCTAGATTTAAAGGAGCTGGGAGATGAAGGCCAGCTTAAGAAAACGAGGGGCTGGCAGATGAAGGCCAGTGTAGGAACGGGTGCTGGTAGGCTAGATAAAGGTCGGTGTAGAACGGGGTGCTGGAAGATGAAGGCCGCTTAATAACGGAGTGCTGGGGGCCAGAGTAGAAACAGGGTGCTGGGAGATGAAGGCCAGTTTAGACAACGGGGTGCTGGTGGATGAAGGCCAGCTTCAGAAACACAGGGTGCTGGTAGATGAAGGCCAGCTTTAGAAACACAGGGTGCTGGTAGATGAAGGCCAGCTTTTAGAAACACAGGGTGCTGGTAGATGAAGGCCAGCTTGATAGGAAGAGTTTAGCTCCGGTTTAGGGTGACGAGAATTAGGATTGAAATTGAGAGTGAACCCGGTTTGAGATAAAACCACCACCAACGATATGCATGAATCACTTACCAATTTACGGATGGAGAGATCTTTGGGCGGATAATATAGCAGCTTGGTCGGGTCGGATGTATGCAGAATATGCGGACGATGACCAGCGTCCCAATTGTTGAAGGGAGGCAGAGGAGATCCCTTGCATGGCAGCTGTGGTAGCAGCACCGATTCTAAACGAATGGCTTGAATAATTCTCCGAGGAAAGATTGCATTTTTGGAGAATCAGTTTGAAATGGTGAATAAACCAAGATCTAGTCATATGATGCTGGGATGAAATCAGGAACAGAGGTGAGGAAGGACTAGAAAGAGGTCTGATATTCAAATACTGGAGCATAGAAGTATACGGGCAAAAATGTGATTGGATGCGAGCAATGATTACAATGCAAGCACCGCCGGTGTTTGAGGGAGAGACTATAGAATTCGGGATGAAATATTAAATCGGAGAATGAGACGTCACTAGAGGGGTCAAATACAGCAAGAGACGTGAATTCGCTGACTCTGAGGAACCCGTAAAAGGCTAACAAGAATACGCATTCGAGTAGAGTGTCTATGTAGGGAGAAAACACACCATTCCTAAGGGAAGATATCATCTGGTGAAGAATGGAAAGCGTAATAGGACTCCTAGAATCGGGAATGGAAGGAGACACTTTAGAAATACCTTTAAGTAATAATTTTATTGCCGGGTTGGAGAACAAACTAGGGAAGGCAGGATCATTACATCTAGCATAGAATTGAATGCCCGCCACCAGGCTGCGGATGTATGGAGGTTGAAGGTGGCGGACGTCCATGCAGTAGGTGATGAAGGCGCAGACGGTGGGGATTAGAATAGGGTGCAGAGGCAGACTAACAGTGAGGCAGAACGAGGCAAACATTCTCCAAGCCGCATCGTAGGATTTCAGCGTGGACGCTGCTAATCCTTTCCTCATATACTGCTGAGCCGAATTGAGGAGATGAGCCAGGAGGGGATTTTGAGTTAGGAAAGGGTCAGAGCGGTAAACGGAGGGATTGCCACTGGAGATGGGTCGGCTTCGGGGCAGAGACTCTGGAAAGCCTGGAAATTGAAACGAGACAGGTGATCAGCAATGACATTGAGATGCCCGGGGATGTGTTTGGCTCTGATGATGAAGTTGTGGGTTACGGAAAGCCAGGTCAGGCGCCGAACGAAAGGCATGATGACGGGGGATGACGAACGGCCTTTATTGATGATACAACTACTGCTGCGTTATCACAATTTACTGCTATGCGTTTCCGAGCCCAGAAATGGCCCCAGATGTGACAAGCTGCGACTATGGGATAAATCTCGAACAGAGCGGATGATTTGTCGAGACCGGAAAACTGATGAGGCCATTTCCCTGCGAACCAATGGCCTTGATAGAACCCCCCAAAACCTACGGATGGGGCGGCATCCGTAAAAAATTTAAGTGCGTCGGATGAGAAAACGATCTCGTCATAGAAGAACGAGATGCCGTTCCAGTTATCTAACAGGAGAGACCAGAAGCGTAAGTCAGACCGGCACCCGTCGTTGAGAGAGACTGGGTCATGGAGACCGGGGACTGATGCTGCCAGATCCAGGAGTCTGGAGATGAAGGAACGCCCTTGGGGAATAATGCGCATCGCGAAGTTTAGGTGGCCGAGTAGCGACAGGAGATCTCGTTTGCTTATTTGGCTGGCTGACAGGAAAGACTGTGCGATTGCGCGGATGCGGGACAGTTTCTCGATGGGGAGAGAGGCTTTCATCTGGACGCTATCTAAAGTGATGCCTAAAAACTCGAGAGAGGTGGAAGGGCCGGTGGTTTTTTCCTCCGACAGAGGGACGCCGAGACGATGGAACGTTTCTTTAAGCTTGTTTAACGAAAAGCCGGAGGAGTCAGACGGAGGATCTATTACCAGGAAATTGTCGAGCAGGTGGAGTACGGATGGTAGTCTGACGTTATTTAACAAAATCCAGCAGAGCGCTTCTGACAGAAAATTGAAAATGCACGGGCTACTTCTGCAACCGAAAGTGAGCCTGACAGCGAAATAGAATTTAGACTCCCATTTAACGCCGAACAGAGGCCACTGAGAGGGGTGGATGGGAACGACTTTGAAAGCGTCGGTGATGTCGGCTTTGGAAAGCCATGCGCCCTGACCCGCTAACTTGATCAAGCGGATTGCATTGTCGACTGATGCGTAGTGCAGAGAAAAAGGTTCGGGGGGGATTAGACTATTGATGCTTGGTATTGGGCCGTGATGGGGAGATGACAGATCGAAAATCAGGCGTTTCTTGCCTGAATATTTGCGAGTAGCTACGCCTATTGGGCTTGTGCGAAAGACAGGAAAGGGAGGAGAATCGAAGGGGCCGATTAGGTATCCTTTATTAATCTCTTTATCTAGCAGCTGAGCAACTGACTCGGGCTCTCTCAGGGCAGACAGGAGATTTTTAGAGACGTGAGAGACTGAGGGGGGAGAAACGACTCCCACCCTGAACCCCTGCGAGAGACAGGTGATCAGATGGTCCACGAACACTTGGTCTGGGTGGCAGGACAGTTCTGAGGCGAGAGCTGGGACGTCGACTGGGGTAGAAGGATGGATTTTCAGAATTTCTTTGAACCAGCCTGGCCCTCCTTTTTGGAAAACTGCCTTGGAGGGCGGATCCGACGGGGGCACACTGAGCGGGGGTGCGCTTCCCTGCAAGCACTACAGATATGAAGAAAAATGCAGTTGGGGTAAGAGCATACTCCTTCGTTGAAATTATTGCAGATTGCCATGCTGTTGTGGGAATGCACCTGACGTCCGTGGCGATCGGTCTGACCGAAGAGGGGAGGGGGAGTTTGAAGGAGGGAGGTGGGGCTGGACTGGAATAGGACCTTTGGGCACAGCGGGGCTGAATGCCCCGCATCACTGCATGAAAAGCAGGTCAGCGCTTGATGGCCGCCTACTAGCATGACTAGCAGCTCGGTGTCTAACACGGACCAGTCTAGGCGGATGTTGGACTGGGAGATATACAGGGCTGCCTTGCTGGTTAAAGCTTTGTGGTATTGATAGAATATGTTCTTCCCGTACTTTAGGTTAAGATCCCCGATGAGCGCCAGATAGCCATCCAATTCTAAGCGGCGATCAGGATATACGGAGCAGATGCCACTAGAAACTCCCCTATTGACAAGTCTCTGGACAAACGGGGATCAGCAGATTTTAGCACGACAGATATGTCCTGGCCGCCTGTGATCTTGTTGCTGCATTCGGGGGATGGCAGGATGATGCTGACTAAGTTGATATCCCTACCCTGCAAAATGTGGGATCTTAGCCTGGGTGAGATATTAGCAGATAAAGGAATGTAAGGCCTACCGAGCGCTGGAGTGGGAACAGCCGAGGCCAGGGTACTCTGGGGGGCAGGCTGCATTGCTAGAGCTGGGGGTGCGGCTATTTGGGCCGGGAAGGCGGCCGGTTGGAGTGGGGGAAACATGCCCGGGAACTGCGGCTGGGCTGGAACTGGGTAAGGCGCCGATGCGGGCGGATGACCGGCGTTTTCCAGTGCTTTAAGGCGCCCGTCGATGGCGCTGAGGGATCCGACGAGAGACTGCATGGTTAACAGCAGCGAATCCTGAATACCCGGTGGGCCGACTGGGGTTCCTGGCGGGCCGGTTGAGGGTCCCGGCATGACGGAGCGGGCGCTGATGGGAGCGGATGCAGCTGATGCAGCGGGCGCCGGGGTTGCTGAGCCATTTTTCCGGCGTTTGGCTGGAGCCCGGCCTGGGGAAGACTTTCGGCTCCTTTTCCGGCCTCGGGGGGCCGGGTTGAACTCCGCTGGATGGGGGGCCTCGGATGCTGGCGCGGAGCTGCCGTCCCGGGTCATCCTGGCTAGATCCTGCAGTTGAGAGGCCCGGAGCCCCGGTGATGGAGAAATCCCTCTCTCTGCGAGCTGAGCGAGGATTTTGGACCCGTCAGACTGGAACCCGGAGGGGATCCGATCGGCGATGCGGGCGCTTTTACGGCGGATGGAGGAACTGATAGAGGCTGATTCTGCTACAGCCTCATGCGGATTTAATCCCTGAAATAGGAGCTCGTCCTCGGAATCAGACATGGCGAGCCCACTATTGAAAGGAGATTGAAGAGAGGCGAAACGGCTGGAATGACAGCGACTGAAAGACAGCATGCACATTCGTGAGTAGCGTAATGACATAGTAAATGACGTGTATATACTCTCGACCACTCAGATGATTGGTTCTGCGAGAAAGAGAGGGAAAGAGATGGTTTGCATGGATTGGATATTGAAAGCGAGGGAATGCGTTGTATAACAGTGATTGGATAGGGAGAAGTTTGAATGAAACTAGGGGGAGAGAGGGGCGGAGATAGGTAGTCTTCCTGATTGAAATTACGTAATACTTCACTAATGGTTTGGCCCCTCAATACATTTCTGATTTGCTGACTGATCATAACCCGATCAGGCCTCTCAGGTCATCAGGCAGAGGTCTTCTAGCTGTACCCAGAATTAGATCCAGGTCTGGTGAGGGTGCCTTCAGTTACAATTACAATTACAATTTCACATTTGGCAGACGCTTTTATCCAAAGCGACTTACACATGAGATTTGCATACAACACAAGCAAGTTTCTAGATAGGAGAGAACAACGAGAGTAAGTGCTATAGAGCTAAGTTCTGGTCCAACAGGACAAAGGTGCTACGAGACAGTGCAACAAGCTAAGTTCTGGTCCAACAGGACATAGGTGCTACGAGGGAGTGCTACAAGGCAGTGCTATGAGGTAATGCATAGAGTGCATCAAAAAAAAAAATATATATTTTTTTTTTTTATGAAAGGAGGTATTCGCTAAAGAGCTGGGTCTTTAGCCTTTTCTTAAGGATAGAGAGGGATTCTGCGGATCGAATGGAGTTTGGCAACTAGTTCCACCACCGGGGAACCACAGAAGAGAAGAGTCTGGCTAGAGACGTTTTACAGGGAGTGGATCAGGGACTGACTTCACTCTGACCATCAGTGGAGTCCAGGCTGAAGATGCAGCAGTTTACTACTGTCAGAGTTACCATGAGATCTATCAGTTACTGTGGTCCTGCTCTCTGGAACAAGCTGCCTGCTGACCTGAGGTCCATCACAACTGTGTCCACTTTCAAAAACAAACTAAAAACTTTCCTATTCTCCAAAGCCTATGATTAGCTACTGTGTGTGTGTGTGTGTTTGTGTGTGTGTGTGTGTGTGTGTGTGTGTGTGTGTGTCCTCAGTGAACTGTATCAGTTCCTGCAGTAGCTTCCAGCTGCAGCAGTCAGTTCAGTCTCTGTTCAGTGTGACTGAGGGAGGTTTTTGTACGACGCTTTATCACTGTGTGAACACATACTGACTGTTGATTTCATGGTAACTCTGACAGTAGTAAACTGCTGCATCTTCAGCCTGGACTCCACTGATGGTCAGAGTGAAGTCAGTCCCTGATCCACTGCCTGTAAAACGAGCTGGAATCCCTGATGCTCGAGAATTAGCGTCGTAAATGAGCAGTTTAGGAGTTTCTCCATCTCTCTGTTGGTACCAGGCTAATGTGTGATCGCTGCCACCCCAAAGATAAACCTTGGGACTGGTTCGACAGCTTATGGTGACCGAGCCTCCCGGAGCAGACCTCACTGCTCCAGGCTGAGTCACTGTGATCTGGCCTCTGGACTCTGAGGATACAGAGACAAAAACATAAACCACCGTCATGGTTTTCTCCGCTTCATTTCAGAGGGACGGATGTTCATAGAGGAGAGGAGTTTGATTCTCTGGACTTTACCTGTGAAGCAGCAGCAGAAGAGAGTCCAGATGAGGATGGAGATCAAAGTCATGTTTTGATGAGGAGGATTTCTGTGGCTTCTGTTGTCATGAAGGACAGCTGTCAGTCATCCAGTGTTCAACTCTCAGGACTATAAACTCTCCCAGAGCACTGGAGCATGGTGCTGCTGATGCAAAGTGGCTCTCTATGGAAATGCTCTGACTGACTCCAACAGGGACTTGGATTACTGTGATGATGCTGTTTCTAAATGGATCAATCAAGTTACCAAACTCTTGATTAACAATGTATCAGCGCTCATTTTTTATGTAAAATTGGCTGAAAAAAATGTCTTCTGTCTTGTTTTAGTTTACAGCTAGAGAAATCAATATCACTGCAACACAATTATGTCAAAACAATATACAAACCAAAATTGATAAATGTTTGAAATCTGTGGAATAGTTTGATAGGTTTTTTCTACTTAATATGTCAACTAGCATGATTTTACAAACTGAGAGTGATTTTTGTGAGTTTGTTGTTCTCAAAGTGAGAGAGCCGTGTCTCTCTAGAGTGAGAGGTTTTTGTACGGCGGCTCAATGAGTTTGTATCACTGTGGTTCACTTTTGGTGGAGGAACCAGACTGGATGTTAACTGTAAGTACCTTTGATTTCTCCATGAGCTCATATTCAATATTCATTTTATATATTATTATATTCAATATTCAATAAATGTAACCCTTACTTGAAGATATTGCTGTTTAGATTTGGAATTTAATATTGTTTCAGCGATCACTAAGCTCTTCATGTCTCCTAATATAAACTAAAACTACACCAATGGTTGCACTGAAAATTATTTTTGTCTGTTTGTAGATTCATGTCATTTAATTTTTGCTAAATTAATGTAGACAATATTCTGATTTTATAAAGTTTTCTATTGACAAAGACTTCCTCTTTAAGACTGTCTGAAAGAAAATGTTCTTGAAATTTTTTAACGTTGAAATCTTCAAATCTAGACTCAAAACCTATTTATTCTCACAATCATACGACCTACCTTGGCTTGGGTTCAACACAGTCTGTATGAGCGTGTCTGTGCCTAAATACGTCTGGGTTTTGTGCTGCTTCTGCACAGCTCTGTGTGTGTGTGTGTGTGTGTGTGTGTGTACAAGACAACTTTGTCACCACAGATATTTGCGATATGTATGGAGTAGGGTTTGGTGTTATTGCATTGCAAATAAAAGTTCTGGGTCAAAGTTGAGTGATAGAGACTCATGTATATATGGAATGTGGCTTATTTATTTTCCAAACCCAAGCAGAATGGTGACAGTGGGTTTTTGCGTTTAAAAACCCTATGCTGAAACTATCATGAAGCCTTTTGTAAACATGATAAATAATCTGCTAGTTATTACATAGTAAACATGAAAACAATTTGACCAAAACATGACAGAAAAGTTGAAGGCACAGCTGATATTCAGGAAACATTTTATTTAAATAAATAAAGCTCTGAAGTGAAGAAGTATATACAAAAAGAAGAATCATCATATCACCTTGACATGTTAAGGTGGGAGTATATTCACTGAGAATGTTCACTAGGTTTACAATCTTGTGAACAATTACACAATTATACAATACAATATTACAAGAATAAAACACAATGTTCTACTGATATATCAGCAGCATTCAGCAGCATCAGCAAATCAGGATTATTGTGCATATGTTGGTCAAAATAAGTCATCTGTCAAAATACACAAAACAGCCATCCAACTGGTGATATGGTGAGATGCCACAGCCAAGCACTATATGGAGGCAAATCATGGCTCCTCATCCTGTGAGGTTTCTCAGTTGGTCAGAGAGAGATGTTTGGGATACAACGATACAATACAATAATACAACAATACAATGTGTGTGTGTGTCTGTCTATGTCCTCTTGCGCCTGAAGAGGCCACAGAGCCAAGAGAGACACTTTTTCTTCTTCTTCTTCTCTTTCAGCTCTGTTGTCGCTGCAGCAACCTGTCGAGTAAAACAAAATGTCAGATCTTATTTGTACCTGGACGGTTGGTCTGTTCTTCTCTGAGGTAAAATGATATGAAAATCTAAAACTGATGTTTCCTTTTGCATTGTTTCTGAGCATCATGTTCATACCATAGCAGTAGGAAATGGCCTGTGTTTCAGGAAAGTTACAGTTTGAATTTATACACTGAATGTACAAAATATTGGGGACATCTTTGTTATGTGTGGTCTTTGTTATGTGTGGTTTTCCATGTACTGTTGTGTTTTTCTGCTCTGTGCTTTCTCTCCCTCTCTCATCTGTGTGTCTGATGAGCAACAGGTGGTGTGCTATGATTGGTTGTGCTGTGTGATTGTGTAGGTGTGTCCTGGCTGGTGATTGGTTCCTGCTGAGACACCAGAGTATAAAGCTGCTGCCACCTGTCAAGAGATGGCCTCCTTTCTTTGCCAGCCGCCAACCTGCCAGCATCTTAGTTCTCTGTATTAGTCCTGTTCATTGCTCTGTTACAGCCCTGGGAGTTGTAGGGGTGGGTGGGTTGTTTGAGATCCTTTTTCTCCTGTTTTTCCCTTGGTTAGGAGTGTAGGTAAGCCTCTTGTAATTTTGTTTCTTTTCTTTAAACAGGTAAGATTAGGGAATCTGGGTTAGCTTTCCTTTTGGTTATTTTGGCCTTTTGCCCACCCTGACACCTGTTCTCCCTTAAACAATAAACTGTTTGGGGCTCAAACTACGTGTTTGCTGGTTGTGTTTGGGAGTGGGGAAAGAGGGGAGCCATCCATTTATGTTGCGCCCGGGTTTCCCCTAGGCTGGGGCGTAACATGAATTGGGGGCTCGTCCGTCCGTCCGTTTCCGGTGGTAGCTCGTTCGGTAAGTTTGTTGGGTACGGTAACGTATGTCTCTACTTTCTTGTTTCTGGTTGGCAGTTTTTTCTTTTGTGAGTGTGGCAGTATGGAGTTCCAGCTGGATGATTTCACTACAAATCCAACTGCAGAGAAATTGGATAGATGTAGGAAAGCTGATCTACTCATTATTGCTAACTTTTTTGATGTACAGGTGCCATTGAATGTCAAGAAGGCTGAAATCAAGCTGATCCTGTGTGAGCGGCTGGGGGAAGGAGGTCTGCTTTCTATGCCTCCAATGGCTGTAGGTGGTGAGGAGAAGCACCATGCAGAGAACCGTGTTCCATCGCCTCGCGGAGACCCCCTTGGTTTCCAAGGCATGAATGCCGAGGAGCTCAGGTTGGTGCTTCAGATTAAAGAGGCAGAGGTGAGGAACCGGGAGCTGGAAACTGAGACCATGCATCTGCGGCTGCGGGCTCTAGAGCTAGAGCGGGGTCAATCCAGCACCTCTTTCCAGCCGCCACGACAGTTTTGATGTAAGCCGGCATATTGCACTTGTTCCTCAATTCAGGGAGGCTGAGGTAGACTCATATTTCAATGCTTTTGAACGCATTGCAGCCACCTTGAATTGGCCAAAGGATGTGTGGCCTCTCCTATTACACTGTAAACTAGTGGGAAAAGCACAGGAGGTGTGTGCCAGCCTTACAATCGAACAAAGTTGAAATTATGAGATTGTGAAGGCCACTGTTTTACGTGCTTATGAGTTAGTTCCTGAGGCTTATAGGCAAAAGTTTAGAATGTGTGAAAAAACTGTCAACCAGACCTATGTAGAGTTTGCGCGGGAGAAGGGGATCCTGTTTGATAAATGGTGTCAGGCCAGTAAGGCCCTAGATTTTGCACAGCTGCGGGAGCTCGTCCTGCTGGAGGAGTTCAAAAATCGCCTACCAGATAAAATTGTGTTGTATGAAGGGAGGCTTCCGGTGTCATGGCGGTGTGAGGACGTTTCCACATGCGCTCCTCGTATTATCAAAGATTTATATAATTTAAGTGTGAGGTAACTTATAAGGAATACACTCTTACAGCATCTAAATATTACGTGTTTGAGTTTTTATACCGCCAGTCTCGAAAGATGGCCAGCAAGTCGTCTAGAAATGCTAAACCGAAAGAGACAGCTAGCCAAAGTAACGTTAGCCCTCAAGATCATGCTAGCTCCGACGTGGTCACCCCAGGCTATATGAAAGAGTTGATTGACAGTATCCGTTCTGATGTCTCATCTATGCGCAAAGAGATTTTGGCCGAGTTACAGAGTTCCATTACCCAACTGCAGACCAAAGTGTCTAACAACGAACAGAAAATTGAGGAGATGGAATCATCTCTGACTACGCTTGATACTACGGTATCAGAGCTCCGGGGGGCAGTAGCCTCGCTGCAAGCCGAGAAAACACGTTTACAAGCTCGCGTGGATGATCAGGAAAATAGGTCTAGGCGTCAGAACATAAGGGTGGTGGGACTTCCAGAAAAACTTGAAAAAGGCAATCCTACTATTTTCATGGAATCCGTTCTTCTTGAGGTTTTTGGAGAGGGCAGTTTCCCCCGCAAACCAGAGGTTGATCGCGCACATCGTACTCTGCGCCCACCGCCGCCACCAAACGCCCCCCCGAGAGCCATGATAGCTCGCCTGCATCACTACAAGACGAGGGAATTGGTTCTGAAGCTGTCTTATGAGCGAGCGGGTCAGCTTACCTACAGAGGATACAAGGTCAGTTTCTTCCCTGATCTCAGCGCCGATCTACTGCGGAGAAGAACTGAATTCAACCCAGTGAAGAAGCAACTTCACCAGGCCGTTGTGAAGTTTTCTCTCGCCCATCCTGCTACGCTCCGCTTCTCCTTCAATGAATCCAGACACGAGTTCAAGTCCCCGGAGGATGCGTCTGCCTTTGTTACTCGCTACATGCTACCCGCAGCAGCAGCAGCGGCAGCAGCAGCTCCCACAACGGATACCGAGCCTGAAGGTATGCCGCCATTGGAGGAGTGACCGTGGAGGAGTAAGATTCTACTAGTTGGCTCTGCCAACATGCTGGTAAACTGCTGCTCTGCACTCGGGGATATTAACCAAGTTTAAAAGTTGACTTCTCTCCCATTGTCTGTCGGATGGACGTATAATAGAGAAACCCATGCTTGGATTACAGCTGCTCTTGCTATAACATATGGGTACTAAATTTGGCCCTGGAGTATATCTGCCAGTCAGACAGGGGGCGAGACTCAGGATATTGTGTAACCCATACAAGGTGAATTAATACCCTCTTTTTTTTTTTTTTGCACTATTCTGTTGTCTCCACTCTTCTTTTAAACCCCATGTTTTCGGGACGGATAATACCATGTTCAGTTTCCTTAAAATATGTTTTTTCTTCTTTTCTTTTCTTTTCTTTCTAATTTATCTAGGTCTACTTTTGAGTGTAATTCCACAAATATTGTTATTTTCTTTACTAATTGAATACCTCTATCCTTTTGAGTCAAAGAGGAACGCCAAGGCGTGTGAGTTTGAGGATTAATGCACCCTTCGCGCTTTTGTAAACGGTTGGGCTATGTTGCACTTAGTTCGGGTAAGTGCGGGGGATTGAGGGGTGGGAGGGCTACATCAATGTTTTTCTGGCGTATTTGTCAATGTTTTTTTTGTTTAACTACGTTTCTTGCTTATTGCAGCTACAACGTTCACATTCACTTTTTATTTAAGCAGATAGTAATACAAAACTTGACATTTGCCTTATACTACTCCACCTTTCTTACTCATGAATAGGCTTAATAACAGAAAAGTAACCTATATATCGTGGAACGTGAAAGGGGCAAATCATCCTCGTAAACGGAACCAAATTTTAGCTCACCTTTCGCAGCTTAATGTAGGCATAGCGTTTTTACAAGAGACGCATCTTCGCAATGCAGATGTCAACAAGATTCATAGGAGTTGGGTAGGGAAAATCTTTCATTCTAGATTTGATTCTAAAGCCAGAGGCACAGCAATACTTATCCATAAAGACATTCCCTTTGAAATTAGTGAAACTATTGCAGATTCAAATGGTAGATATATCATTGCCTCAGGGCAACTTTTTAACAAACCTGTGACTCTGGCAAGTATCTACGCTCCCAACTGGGATGATGAAGCTTTTATTTATTCCTTGTTCTCCACCCTACCAAATGTAGACAGCCACTCACTTATAATTGGGGGAGATATAAACTGTACTCTAAATCCTGAACTGGATCGCTCGTCGACCAGACCTGCCCAACCATTAAAAATGGCCACTGCCTTAAACAGTTTCACTGCA
Organism: Centroberyx affinis; assembly: GCF_046629955.1. NCBI lineage: Eukaryota > Metazoa > Chordata > Actinopteri > Beryciformes > Berycidae > Centroberyx > Centroberyx affinis. Next base: position 91,309 of record NW_027279823.1, on the reverse strand, counting down.
CAGTTTGGCTTGTGTGACCCCTGGAGGTTCAAATATCCAAATAGTAGGGCTTATTCCTTCTTCTCTCCTGTGCACCACACATTCTCCCGAATTGATTATTTCCTCATTGACATTGGATTTATTCCCCTCATCAATCAGGTTACATACCACAGCATAGTAATATCTGATCATGCACCCCTGTCCCTTGAATTGATTTTTCCTAACCAGCCCACCCCTTTTAGATCATGGCGCTTGAACCCTCTTCTACTTTCAGAACCTACATTTGTTAAATTTATGAGCAGTCAAATCAAGCTTTTTATTGAAACTAATGCCTCTCCAGAAATGTCCCAGAGTGTCTTATGGGAAACTCTGAAAGCATTCTTGCGTGGCCATGCTATCAGCTACGGAGCAAATAGTAAAAAAGAGAGTACTGCTAAACTGAAGGAGCTCTCTGATGGTATAGCAGAGGTAGATAGACAGTATGCTACATCCCCAACCGCCGAGCTCCATCAAAAAAGAATCAGCCTTCAAACAGAATTTGATTTGGCCTCTACAGCTAAAGCAGAGCAACTAATCCTTAAGGCTCGCCATCTGATTTATGAACATGGTGATAAATCCGGCAAACTGCTTGCTCATCAGGCACGCCAGTCCTTTGTCTCAAGGCAAATAATGCAAATTAAGACCTCTTCGGGTTCCATAGTCTCAGACCATGAACAGATTAATGATGCATTCTCTGAATTTTACACAAAACTGTATACCTCAGAATGTGAAAACAATTTAAGCATGACTGATTCCTTTTTTGAAGGTCTAAATATACCTCAATTAGATGAAGCTGAAATAGCCAACCTTGATAGTCCCCTATCGATTGAGGAGGTTCAAGAAGCTATAAGAAGTATGCAATCAGGCAAGACCCCCGGCCCTGACGGATTTGTAACGGAATTTTATAAGACGTTTTCGAATGACCTTGCACCCTTGCTCCTCGCTATGTACTCGGAGGCACTATCAGAAGGTCAGTTACCTCCCACTTTGAGACAAGCCTCAATATGTCTTCTACCTAAAAAAGGCAAGGACCTGTTGCTCCGTGAGTCACATAGGCCAATTTCACTCCTCAACGGAGATTACAAAGTTCTGGCAAAATGTCTTGCTAAACGTTTAGAAAAAGTGCTTCCACGCATTATATCCCCAGATCAGACAGGATTCGTCCAAGGGAGATACTCCTTTTTTAATACTCGCAAGCTTTTTAATATCGTATATACTGACCTTCAACGAGCTGTCCCTGAACTTGTGCTATCCTTGGACGCAGAAAAAGCGTTCGATCGGGTAGAGTGGGGCTTCCTCTTTAAGACTCTGGAGAAATTCGGCTTTGGACAAAATTTTATTTCCTGGGTGAAACTGCTGTACACGGCTCCTTTGGCATGCGTTCGCACAAATGATGTGCAATCAAAGTATTTCCCTCTTCAAAGAGGAACAAGACAGGGATGCCCCCTCTCCCCGTTGCTTTTCGATCTGGCAATCGAACCGCTTGCTATTTCACTGTGACAGTGCCATACGTTTGAGGGGATAACTCGAGGGAATACTGTATATAAGATAGCGTTATATGCAGATGACCTTCTTCTGTTCGTCAGCAATCCAATGTCATCAATACCGTCCATCCTGTCTAAATTAGATCAATTCGGGAAATTGTCTGGCTACAAATTGAATCTGGAGAAAAGCGAATTATACCCTGTCAACTCTGCTGCTCAAAATATGCCTTATTCTGCCTTCCCTTTCAGGAGAGTGAGCTCTCACTTTAAGTACCTCGGCATAGTGGTTCCTAGATCCTTTAACCGTCTTCTTAAACTTAACCTAACACCTTTGATAGATAAATGTAAACAGGATTTAGAACGATGGCGCACCCTACCCTTATCAATGGCAGGTCGCATCAATTTGATTAAAATGAACATAGTTCCTAGATTCCTATATCTCTTCCAAACCATTCCGATATTTATTCCAAAGAAACAATTTGCCCTAATTGATAGAGTTCTCTCAAAATTTATATGGAACAATAAACAGCCGCGCGTCAGCAGGCGCTTCTTGGAGAGACACAAGATGGAGGGAGGAATGGCCATGCCCAACCTTTTGCATTATTATTGGGCAAGTAATATCCAAAAAGTTATCTTTTGGGTCAAGGGTCGCTCTGATGACAATATGCCAGACTGGGTTGCAGCAGAGTCTTATAACCTTCCTATTCACTCCCTAGTCTCCTCTGCCTTACAAGTCTCTACAGGCAGCTCAGCCAACAATCCTGTGACATCCCATACACTTAAAATCTGGTTGCAATTCAGGAAGCATTTTGGTTTGCAAAGCCCTTCTGTTATGGCACCTATTATGTCTAACCACCTCTTTACACCAGCTATGATAGATATGGCCTTTCGCGCCTGACATGGGAACGGGATACGGTTCATTAAGGATCTTTATGTGGATGGAATATTTGCATCCTTCGAACAGCTAGCAACGAAATATGAACTACCACGTGCCCACTTCTTTCGATATTTACAATTGAGGAACTTTGTTAAGAAACAATATACTTCCTTTCCCAACAAGCCTCCAACTACCCCAGTTGATAATTTGCTGTCTCTCGACACAGATAAAAAGGGAATAATCTCCCGGATTTATGGAATCATTGGTGAGATGAACCCCCAGTCAGTAGATATACTTAGAACACAATGGGAACAGGACTTAGGCCCTCCACTTCTAAACGAGACTTGGAATGCAATTCTTGAGCAGATACATGCTTCATCTCCTTGCAGCAGACATGGGCTCATACAATTTAAGATTGTGCATCGTATCCACTTTACAAAAGCCAAATTAGCTAAAATTTATCCAAATCTGGACCCCGCCTGTGATAAATGTAAATCTGCGCCGGCCACTTTAATTCACATGTTTTGGTCATGCCTTTGTCTGCATGCATTTTTGGATTCAATTTTTAAATCCCTGAGTGAAGCCTATAACATATTAATTGAACCAGATCCTCTGACCGCCATTTTTAGTGTGAAACCAGAGAATGCTACTTGGTCAAGACATATTTATGATGTAGTAGCCTTTACTTGCTTGCTAGCTCGCCGAATTATCCTGTTTAACTGGAAAGATCCTAAACCCCCTTCCCATGCCAGGTGGCTGAAGGACGTTATGTTCCATTTAAAACTAGAAAAGATTAAATTTACCCTAAGGGGGAAAAAGGCTGAGTTCAGAAAAACGTGGACCCCATTTATGTCTTATTTCACTACTGTTACTGGGATATCAAATTGGAATGACTCATAGTGCTCTCTTTATGTAGTAATGCAAGAACGTGTGGATCACTGTGTGTAGCTGTATGTATGATTCCATTCTCTTTCTTTTTTTTTCTCTCTAGTTATACATCTTTGTGTAATTTCCTTTATTATTGCCATTGTTATTGTTATTATTATCATTTTATTTTTATTTATTTTTTTTTTGTCAGTAGTGGACAGTTGTAGCCCACTGGGATGGGACTGGGGGTAGGACTGGGTGGTGGGGTGGATTGGGAGGATGAGTAGGAGAGATCAGGGGGTTGGGAAAGGGGAGGGCAGTTTTATATTTTGTATTTTATATGATGATCTTGTATTATGTATACCAGAACCCTTTGAAAATTCAATAAAGAGATGTTTAAAAAAAAAAAGAAGTATTATGCAGTAAAACGTACTTAAGTAAAAGTATAGAAGTATTAGCAGTAAAACGTACTTAAGTATCAAAAGTAGAAGTACTCATTCTGAAGAACGGTCCCTTTCAGAGTGTTAAATTATTGATGCATTAGCCTGTAAGAAGTATTTTAATGTTGTAGCTGGTCCAGGTGGCGCTAGGTCAAACTACTCCATAAACTGTTGGGAGTTTCAACTCTAATTTGCAACATATTTTATGAGCTTATCGTATGTTTGGCATGTAAAACCTTATTCTGCAGCCGTCAGATAAATGTAGTGGAGTAAACAGTACCATATTCCCTCTGGAATGTAGTGCAGTAAAAGTAGAAAGTCTCAAGAAATGGAAATACTCAAGTAAAGTGCCCTTACATAAAAATTGTACATAAGTACAGTGCTTGAGTCACTTTCCACCTCTGCTGGCATTAAAGTTTTCTGTCTCTGTCAGATTTCAGCAACACTTTGAATGCATCAATAGGAATAATGGTATGAGTGATTTAGATACCTACCTAGATCCAATGGTTCTGCAGGAAAAGAAATATAGGAAAGAATATGTTAAAGAAGCCAATATGTATCATATCACAATATGAATAACTGAATAACTTTAATGGTCATTCTTGAGGAACTCTGTTATTCATTCACTTTTGACTGCTAGTGTTTCAGTGATGATTTTTATTTACTTTTACTGATTATGTATTATGATTTTGCGGCAAATCAAATTGACCTCTGGTGTTACAATAAAGACTGAACTGACCTGTACTAACTGTGAATAGTAGGATGTCTGCCAAACTCAAGTACAGCCCAAGTGAAAGTTTGAACCGTAGTTTGAGGTGTAGTCAAGTAGAGGCGAAGTAGCAATGATATGACTCTGTTTCTGTTTTTAAGCCAAGCACCGGCCATTAAAGGAAAAATCCACCCTTGGAAACTCTTCCGTTGCTAGATACAGGGCATATATTTGGCATTCTCAACAAGACATTGCATTAAGATGAGATTATGCAGTCAGAGGCTTGTGGTGCTGGCACATGTAGCAGTTGCACATGTTTTAATTAAACTAAGACGGCCATATTTTCTAAAATAACAGCAGGAGTGTAAGCTAATGAAAAAAAAGAGTATTCCCGTTTTCTTGTTATTTTATTTCTCAGGAAAGGAGAAATGGTTTGGGAGGGAATTCCAGGAACCTGTGTCCCAGTGTTAAACCCTCCTGCACAGGAAGACTGAAAAAAAAAAGTGTTCTTAATTTGAAAGGAATAGTTTCGTATTTTGAACACGTATGCCCCTAGGTTTCCCCTAGGTTTATATTGCAGTAGAGTAGGAGGGGGCAGCCTGGTGTTACCGGACGGGTGGAGCAGGCGGCTAGCGAAGTTATGGTTTCTACTAATAGGGATCATGATGGAAAACCTGTTGTTTGGGCCCAGTGTTCAAAATACCAAACTATTCCTTTAATCTCAAGTTTGTTAAATTGACGCACACAGAGAGAAGAGCGAGACAAGGCGTGGCGTCCTTTGCTGTTCACCAAGGTAAATTAGCCTACACTGGCATGCAGTGGTGGAAAAAGTACTCAAATCCTTTATTTGAGTAAAAGTAGCAATACCATAATGGAAAAAGTCTTCATTAAAAGTAAAAGTTCTGCATTCAAAGGTTTACTTAATTAAAAGTATAGAAGTATTAGCAGTAAAATGTACTTAAGTATCAAAAGTAGAAGTACTCATTCTGAAGAACGGTCCCTTTCAGAGTGTTAAATTATTGATGCATTAGCCTGTAAGAAGTATTTTAATGTTGTAGCTGGTTCAGGTGGCGCTAGGTCAAACTACTCCATAAACTGTTGGGGAGTTTCAACTCTAATTTGCAACATATTTTATGAGCTTATCGTATGTTTAGCATGTAAAACCTTATTCTGCAGCCGTCAGATAAATGTAGTGGAGTAAACAGTACCATATTCCCTCTGGAATGTAGTGCAGTAAAAGTAGAAAGTCTCAAGAAATGGAAATACTCAAGTAAAGTGCCCTTACATAAAAATTGTACATAAGTACAGTGCTTGAGTCACTTTCCACCTCTGCTGGCATTAAAGTTTTCTGTCTCTGTCAGATTTCAGCAACACTTTGAATGCACCAATAGGAATAATGGTATGAGTGATTTAGATACCTACCTAGTTCCCATCTTGCTGCAGGAAAAGAAATATAGGAAAGAATATGTTAAAGAAGCCAATATTCATCATATCACAATATGAATAACTGAATAACTTTAATGGTCATTCTTGAGGAACTCTGTTATTCATTCACTTTTGACTGCTAGTGTTTCAGTGAAGATTTTTATTTACTTTTAATGATTATGTAATATGATTTTGCGGCAAATCAAATTGACCTCTGGTATTATAATAAAGACTGAACTGACCTGTACTAACTGTGAATAGTAGGATGTCTGCCAAACTCAAGTTCAGCCAAAGTGATAGTTTGAACCGTAGTTTGAGGTGTAGTCAAGTAGAGGAGAAGTAGAAATGATATGACTCTGTTTCTGTTTTTAAGCCAAGCACCGGCCATTAAAGGAAAAATCCACCCTTGGAAACTCTTCCGTTGCTAGATACAGGGCATATATTTGGCATTCTCAACAAGACATTGCATTAAGATGAGATTATGCAGTCAGAGGCTTGTGGTGCTGGCACATGTAGCAGTTGCACATGTTTTAATTAAACTAAGACGGCCATATTTTCTAAAATAACAGCAGGAGTGTAAGCTAATGAAAAAAAAGAGTATTCCCGTTTTCTTGTTATTTTATTTCTCAGAAAAGGAGAAATGGTTTGGGAGGGAATTCCAGGAACCTGTGTCCCAGTGTTAAACCCTCCTGCACAGGAAGATTGAAAAAAAAAGTGTGTTCTTAATTTGAAAGGAATAGTTTGGTATTTTGAACGCGTATGCCCCTAGGTTTCCCCTAGGTTTATATTGCAGTAGAGTAGGAGGGGGCAGCCCGGTGTTACCGGATGGGCGGAGCAGGCGGCTAGCGAAGTTACGGTTTCTACTAATAGGGATCATGATGGAAAACCTGTTATTTGGGCCCAGGGTTCAAAATACAGAACTATTCCTTTAATCTCAAATTTGTTAAATTGACGCACACAGAGAGAAGAGCGAGACAAGGCGTGGCGTCCTTTGCTGTTCCCCAAGGTAAATTAGCCTACACTGGCATGCAGTGGTGGAAAAAGTACTCTAATCCTTTACTTAAGTAAAAGTAGCAATACCATAATGGAAAAAGTCTTTATTAAAAGTAAATGTTCTGCATTCAAAGGTTTACTTAAGTAAAAGTATAGAAGTATCAGCAGTAAAACGTACTTAAGTAACAAAAGTAGAAGTACTCATTCTGAAGAACGGTCCCTTTCAGAGTGTTAAATTATTGATGCATTAGCCTGTAAGAAGTATTTTAATGTTGTAGCTGGTCCAGGTGGCGCTAGGTCAAACTACTCCATAAACTGTTGGGGAGTTTCAACTCTAATTTGCAACATATTTTATGAGCTTATCGTATGTTTAGCATGTAAAATCTTATTCTGCAGCCGTCAGATAAATGCAGTGGAGTAAACAGTGCCATATTCCCTCTGGAATGTAGTGCAGTAAAAGTAGAAAGTCTCAAGAAATGGAAATACTCAAGTAAAGTGCCCTTACATAAAAACTGTACATAAGTACAGTGCTTGAGTCACTTTCCACCTCTGCTGGCATTAAAGTTTTCTGTCTCTGTCAGATTTCAGCAACACTTTGAATGCACCGATAGGAATAATGGTATGAGTGATTTAGGTACCTACCTTCTTCATCTTGTTCTTCAACAGGAAAAGAAATATAGGAAAGAATATGTTAAAGAAGCCAATATGTATCATATCACAATATGAATAACTGAATAACCTTAATGGTCATTCTTGGTCATTCTATTCATTCACTTTCACATAGTGCCACCATCAGCCTAACCTTGCAAGAGCAACTATTTATTTTAATTTTTCCTACAAAGTTTCCTTAATCACCACCAAATTTTACACACAAAATATTTAAACTGCCTTCATTATGTTTGTATCACAGAATTTTGATACTTGGAACCGTTTGGCAGTGACACAAAAAAGAAGTTGGTGGTGAAGACGCACAAACAGGAAGGGAGGCATATTTCGTAAATGCTTATTGCTAGACCGTCCAAACTTCATATAGGCCTACCTGTTTGCAAGGGGCCCCAAAGTGTGTAAGACCACATTTGGTCACGCTGAATACCACCATGATCGGGACAAATTGGCAATTTTTCAAATGGCAATATGTCAGACAACATTTCACCTGTAGTTGCAGGACCATCATAAAAATGTTGTATTGAGAATGAATCAGGAATGTTATGATGAATTAATCTTGTATTCATACTCTCAAATCATTTGCCCCATAAACTTGGACAAAAGATTGTCAGGTGTAAAAGGTTTTTCATAGATGAGGAAGCTACACCAACAGAAAAGCCTGTGAAAAGCCGAGGACGGTGGTATGATATAAATCTGAATGGCTGGTTCAGGAGATAAGGCAGCAGCTAGTTGGAGGCATTGAGGACATAGATAGATCAAGGTTACCAGGCAAGCTAAAGCTGTGATGTTTGCAATAAATGTAGTGGAGTAAACAGTACCATTGTAAGTGCTGTTGCATAAATGCTCTGTGTTCATGATGCATAATTGATAATTGATTCCATAATTTCATGCAATAAATAAATAATTTATTTGATGTAAAGTTAAAATGTAAATTGATGTGATTAAACAGATTTGTCTCATACAGTACAGCAATATACCGAGATATATATAACAGTTATAAAATAAATAAATGTCGTAGCCACTAGTGCATTAGTCCATTGTTTATATTTTCTGTTTATGTTATGGAACTAACGTTCTCTGTTTGTAGCACCACTACGGCAGAATTAATTGATGGACTGTTTACAATCCAGTGTGAGCGGATTGAGCGCTCATTAGGCTCTGCTATTTTGCATTCAAAGTTATAATTATTGACGTCTGGAGTCAAAGCAGATGGTTAAAGAGACTTTCGAAAGATTTCAAGGACTCAAGAACCTCTTTTCATGACAAGCGGCCAACGAGGTATTTTGTTGTACTTGTAGAATGCCCTTTGTTTCATCTTCGCGCTAAGCGTCATTTTGTGTTTTCATTTGTTTCATGCCATGTACTGTACAATTTATTGATGTATTTTGTACTATGTTCATTCACAAATATAGTTCTCATGGCGTGACCAAGGCATGGATGCATCAGAGAAACAAGACGTGCCCAAAGCAATAAACGCCCGTTTCAAGAAACCGACCGGTGTCTGTGTTGTTATGAAGAGAGCTACAACCATATTCCCTCTGGAATGTAGTGGAGTAAAAGTAGAAAGTCTCAAGAAATGGAAATACTCAAGTAAAGTGCCCTTACATAAAAATTGTACATAAGTACAGTGCTTGACTCACTTTCCAACTCTGCTGGCATGAAAGTTTTCTGTCTCTGTCAGATTTCAGCAGCACTTTGAATGCATCAATAGGAATAATGGTATGAGTGATTTAGGTACCTACCTGTTTCCAGTCGGTTTTTTTCTACAGGAAAAGAAATATAGGAAAGAATATGTTAAAGAAGCCAATATGTATCATATCACAATATTAATAACTGAATAACTTTAATGGTCATTCTTGAGGAACTCTGTTATTCATTCACTTTTGACTGCTGGTGTTTCAGTGATGATTTTTATTTACTTTTAATGATTATGTATTATGATTTTGCGGCAAATCAAATTGACCTCTGGTATTATAATAAAGACTGAACTAAACTGAACTAACTGTAAATAGTAGGATGTCTGCCAAACTCAAGTACAGCCCAAGTGAAAGTTTGAACCGTAGTTTGAGGTGTAGTCAAGTAGAGGAGAAGTAGAAATGATATGACTCTGTTTCTGTTTTTAAGCCAAGCACCGGCCATTAAAGGAAAAATCCACCCTTGGAAACTCTTCCGTTGCTAGATACAGGGCATATATTTGGCATTCTCAACAAGACATTGCAAGACATTGTGGGAAAAGTACTCAAATCCTTTACTTAAGTAAAAGTAGCAATACCATAATGGAAAAAGTCTTCATTAAAAGTAAAACTTCTGCATTCAAATGTTTACTTAAGTAAAAGTACAGAAGTATTAGCAGCAAAACGTACTTAAGTATCAAAAGTAGAAGTACTCATTCTGAAGAACGCTCCCTATCAGAGTGTTAAATTATTGATGCATTAGCCTGTAAGAAGTATTTTAATGTTGTAGCTGGTCCAGGTGGCGCTAGGTGAAACTACTCCATAAACTGTTGGGGAGTTTCAACTCTAATTTGCAACGTATTTTATGAGCTTATCGTATGTTTAGCATGTAAAACCTTATTCTGCAGCCGTCAGATAAATGTAGTGGAGTAAACAGTACCATATTCCCTCTGGAATGTAGTGCAGTAAAAGTAGAAAGTCTCAAGAAATGGAAATACTCAAGTAAAGTACCCTTACGTAAAAATTGGACATAAGTACAGTGCTTGAGTCACTTTCCACCTCTGCTGGCATTAAAGTTTTCTGTCTCTGTCAGATTTCAGCAACACTTTGAATGCACCAATAGGAATAATGGTATGAGTGATTTAGATACCTACCTGCTTCCACTAGTCGTGCTGCAGGAAAAGAAATATAGGAAAAAATATGTTAAAGAAGCCAATATGTATCATATCACAATATGAATAACTGAATAACTTTAATGGTCATTCTTGAGGAACTCTGTTATTCATTCACTTTTGACTGCTAGTGTTTCAGTGATGATTTTTATTTACTTTTAATGATTGTGTAGTATGATTTTACGGCAAATCAAACTGACCTCTGGTATTATAATAAAAACTGAACTGACCTGTACTAACTGTGAATAGTAGGATGTCTGCCAAACTCAAGTACAGCCAAAGTGAAAGTTTGAACCGTAGTTTGAGGTGTAGTCAAGTAGAGGAGAAGTAGAAATGATATGACTCTGTTTCTGTTTTTAAGCCAAGCACCGGCCATTAAAGGAAAAATCCACCCTTGGAAACTCTTCCGTTGCTAGATACAGGGCATATATTTGGCATTCTCAACAAGACATTGCATTAAGATGAGATTATGCAGTCAGAGGCTTGTGGTGCTGGCACATGTACCAGTTGCACATGTTTTAATTAAACTAAGACGGCAATATTTTCTAAAAAAAATAACAGCAGGAGTGTAAGCTAATGAAAAAAAAAGAGTATTCCCGTTTTCTTGTTATTTTATTTCTCAGGAAAGGAGAAATCGTTTGGGAGGGAATTCCAGGAACCTGTGTCCCAGTGTTAAACCCTCCTGCACAGGAAGATTGAAAAAAAAGTGTTCTTAATTTGAAAGGAATAGTTTGGTATTTTGAACGCATATGCCCCTAGGTTTCCCCTAGGTTTATATTGCAGTAGAGTAGGCCTAACCTTGCAAGAGCAACTATTTATTTTAATTTTTCCTACAAAGTTTCCTTAATCACCACCAAATTTTACATACAAAATATTTCAGCTGCCTTCATTATCTTTGTATCACAGAATTTTGATACTTGGAACCGTTTGGCAGTGACACAAAAAAGAAGTTGGTGGTGAAGACGCACAAACAGGAAGGGAGGCATATTTCGTAAATGCTTATTGCTAGACCGTCCAAACTTCATATAGGCCTACCTGTTTGCAAGGGGCCCCAAAGTGTGTAAGACCACATTTGGTCACGCTGAATACCACCATCATCGGGACAAATTGGCAATTTTTCAAATGGCAATATGTCAGACAACATTTCACCTGTAGTTGCAGGACCATCATAAAAATGTTGTATTGAGAATGAATCAGGAATGTTATGATGAATTAATCTTGTATTCATACTCTCAAATCATTTGCCCAATAAACTTGGACAAAAGATTGTCAGGTGTAAAAGGTTTTTCATAGATGAGGAAGCTACGCCAACAGAAAAGCCTGTGAAAAGACGAGGACGGTGGTATGATATAAATCTGAATGACTGGTTCAGGAGATAAGGCAGCAGCTAGTTGGAGGCATTGAGGACATAGATAGATCAAGGTTACCAGGCAAGCTAAAGCTGTGATGTTTGTAATAAATATAGTGGAGTAAACAGTGCCATATTCACTCTGGAATGTAGTGGAGTAAAAGTAGAAAGTCTCAACAAATGGAAATACTCAAGTAAAGTGCCCTTACGTAAAAATTGGACATAAGTACAGTGCTTGAGTCACTTTCCACCTCTGCTGGCATTAAAGTTTTCTGTCTCTGTCAGATTTCAGCAACACTTTGAATGCATCAATAGGAATAATGGTATGAGTGATTTAGATACCTACCTTGTACGGATGGTGCTGCAGGAAAAGAAATATAGGAAAAAATATGTTAAAGAAGCCAATATGTATCATATCACAATATGAATAACTGAATAACTTTAATGGCCATTCTTGAGGAACTCTGTTATTCATTCACTTTTGACTGCTAGTGTTTCAGTGATGATTTTTATTTACTTTTAATGATTATGTATTATAATTTTGCGGCAAATCAAATTGACCTCTGGTATTATAATAAAGACTGAACTGACCTGTACTAACTGTGAATAGTAGGATGTCTGCCAAACTCAAGTACAGCCCAAGTGAAAGTTTGAACCGTAGTTTGAGGTGTAGTCAAGTAGAGGAGAAGTAGAAATGATATGACTCTGTTTCTGTTTTTAAGCCAAGCACCGGCCATTAAAGGAAAAATCCACCCTTGGAAACTCTTCTGTTGCTAGATACAGGGCATATATTTGGCATTCTCAACAAGACATTGCATTAAGATGAGATTATGGAGTCAGAGGCTTGTGGTGCTGGCACATGTAGCAGTTGCACATGTTTTAATTAAACTAAGACGGCCATATTTTCTAAAAATAACAGCAGGAGTGTAAGCTAATGAAAAAAAAAGAGTATTCCTATTTTCTTGTTATTTTATTTTTCAGGAAAGGAGAAATGGTTTGGGAGGGAATTCCAGGAACCTGTGTCCCAGTGTTAAACCCTCCTGCACAGGAAGATTGAAAAAAAAAGTGTTCTTAATTTGAAAGGAATAGTTTGGTATTTTGAACGCGTATGCCCCTAGGTTTCCCCTAGGTTTATATTGCAGTAGAGTAGGAGGGGGCAGCCCGGTGTTACCGGACGGGCGGAGCAGGCGGCAAGCAAATTTACGGTTTCTACTAATAGGGATCATGATGGAAAACCTGTTATTTGGGCCCAGGGTTCAAAATACAGAACTATTCCTTTAATCTCAAGTTTGTTAAAGTGACGCACACAGAGAGAAGAGCGAGACAAGGCGTGGCGTCCTTTGCTGTTCACCAAGGTAAATTAGCCTACACTGGCATGCAGTGGTGGAAAAAGTACTCAAATCCTTTACTTAAGTAAAAGTAGCAATACCATAATGGAAAAAGTCTTTATTAAAAGTAAATGTTCTGCATTCAAAGGTTTACTTACGTAAAAGTACAGAAGTATTAGCAGTAAAACGTACTTAAGTAACAAAAGTAGAAGTACTCATTCTGAAGAACGGTCCCTTTCAGAGTGTTAAATTATTGATGCATTAGCCTGTAAGAAGTATTTTAATGTTGTAGCTGGTCCAGGTGGCGCTAGGTCAAACTACTCCATAAACTGTTGGGGAGTTTCAACTCTAATTTGCAACATATTTTATGAGCTTATCGTATGTTTAGAATGTAAAACCTTATTCTGCAGCCGTCAGATAAATGTAGTGGAGTAAACAGTACCATATTCCCTCTGGAATGTAGTGCAGTAAAAGTAGAAAGTCTCAAGAAATGGAAATACTCAAGTAAAGTGCCCTTACATAACAATTGTACATAAGTACAGTGCTTGAGTCACTTTCCACCTCTGCTGGCATTAAAGTTTTCTGTCTCTGTCAAATTTCAGCAACACTTTGAATGCACCGATAGGAATAATGGTATGAGTGATTTAGGTACCTACCTTCTTCATCTTGTTCTTCAACAGGAAAAGAAATATAGGAAAGAATATGTTAAAGAAGCCAATATGTATCATATCACAATATGAATAACTGAATAACCTTAATGGTCATTCTTGGTCATTCTATTCATTCACTTTCACATAGTGCCACCATCAGCCTAACCTTGCAAGAGCAACTATTTATTTTAATTTTTCCTACAAAGTTTCCTTAATCACCACCAAATTTTATATACAAAATATTTCAGCTGCCTTCATTATCTTTGTATCACAGAATTTTGATACTTGGAACCGTTTGGCAGTGACACAAAAAAGAAGTTGGTGGTGAAGACGCACACACAGGAAGGGAGGCATATTTTGTAAATGCTTATTGCTAGACCGTCCAAACTTCATATAGGCCTACCTGTTTGCAAGGGGCCCCAAAGTGTGTAAGACCACATTTGGTCACGCTGAATACCACCATGATCGGGACAAATTGGCAATTTTTCAAATGGCAATATGTCAGACAACATTTCACCTGTAGTTGCAGGACCATCATAAAAATGTTGTATTGAGAATGAATCAGGAATGTTATGATGAATTAATCTTGTATTCATACTCTCAAATCATTTGCCCCATAAACTTGGACAAAAGATTGTCAGATGTAAAAGGTTTTTCATAGATGAGGAAGCTACACCAACAGAAAAACCTGTGAAAAGCCGAGGACGGTGGTATGATATAAATCTGAATGGCTGGTTCAGGAGATAAGGCAGCAGCTAGTTGGAGGCATTGAGGACATAGATAGATCAAGGTTACCAGGCAAGCTAAAGCTGTGATGTTTGCAATAAATGTAGTGGAGTAAACAGTACCATATTCCCTCTGGAATGTAGTGCAGTAAAAGTAGAAAGTCTCAAGAAATGGAAATACTCAAGTAAAGTGCCCTTACATAAAAACTGTACATTATTACAGTGCTTGAGTCACTTTCCACCTCTGCTGGCATTAAAGTTTTCTGTCTCTGTCAGACTTCAGCAACACTTTGAATGCATCAATAGGAATAATGGTATGAGTGATTTAGATACCTACCTCGTTTGATTAGTGCTGCAGGAAAAGAAATATAGGAAAGAATATGTTAAAGAAGCCAATATGTATCATATCACAATATGAATAACTGAATAACTTTAATGGTCATTCTTGAGGAACTCTGTTATTCATTCACTTTTGACTGCTAGTGTTTCAGTGATGATTTTTATTTACTTTTACTGATTATGTATTATGATTTTGCGGCAAATCAAATTGACCTCTGGTATTATAATAAAGACTGAACTGACCTGTACTAACTGTGAATAGTAGGATGTCTGCCAAACTCAAGTACAGCCCAAGTGAAAGTTTGAACCGTAGTTTGAGGTGTAGTCAAGTAGAGGAGAAGTAGAAATGATATGACTCTGTTTCTGTTTTTAAGCCAAGCACCGGCCATTAAAGGGAAAATCCTCCCTTGGAAACTCTTCCGTTGCTAGATACAGGGCATATATTTGGCATTCTCAACAAGACATTGCATTAAGATGAGATTATGCAGTCAGAGGCTTGTGGTGCTGGCACATGTAGCAGTTGCACATGTTTTAATTAAACTAAGACGGCCATATTTTCTAAAATAACAGCAGGAGTGTAAGCTAATGAAAAAAAAGAGTATTCCTGTTTTCTTGTTATTTTATTTCTAAGGAAAGGAGAAATGGTTTGGGAGGGAATTCCAGGAACCTGTGTCCCAGTGTTAAACCCTCCTGCACAGGAAGATTGAAAAAAAAAAGTTCATTAGTTTTAATCTCAAGTTTGTTAAATTGACGCACACAGAGAGAAGAGCGAGACAAGGCGTGGCGTCCTTTGCTGTTCACCAAGGTAAATTAGCCTACACTGGCATGCAGTGGTGGAAAAAGTACTCACATCCTTTACTTAAGTAAAAGTAGCAATACCATAATGGAAAAAGTCTTCATTAAAAGTAAACGTTCTGCATTCAAAAGTTTACTTAAGTAAAAGTATAGAAGTATTAGCAGTAAAACGTACTTAAGTATCAAAAGTAGAAGTACTCATTCTGAAGAACAGTCCCTTTCAGAGTGTTAAATTATTGATGCATTAGCCTGTAAGAAGTATTTTAATGTTGTAGCTGGTCCAGGTGGCGCTAGGTCAAACTACTCCATAAACTATTGGGAGTTTCAACTCTAATTTGCAACATATTTTATGAGCTTATCGTATGTTTAGCATGTAAAACCTTATTCTGCAGCCGTCAGATAAATGTAGTGGAGTAAACAGTACCATATTCCCTCTGGAATGTAGTGCAGTAAAAGTAGAAAGTCTCAAGAAATGGAAATACTCAAGTAAAGTGCCCTTACATAAAAACTGTACATAAGTACAGTGCTTGAGTCACTTTCCACCTCTGCTGGCATTAAAGTTTTCTGTCTCTGTCAGATTTCAGCAACACTTTGAATGCATCAATAGGAATAATGGTATGAGTGATTTAGATACCTACCTCGTTCCCGTTGTGCTGCAGGAAAAGAAATATAGGAAAGAATATGTTAAAGAAGCCAATATGTATCATATCACAATATGAATAACTGAATAACTTTAATGGTCATTCTTGAGGAACTCTGTTATTCATTCACTTTTGACTGCTAGTGTTTCAGTGAAGATTTTTATTTACTTTTAATGATTATGTATTATAATTTAGTGGCAAATCAAATTGACCTCTGGTATTATAATAAAGACTGAACTGATCTGTACTAACTGTGAATAGTAGGATGTCTGCCAAACTCAAGTACAGCCCAAGTGAAAGTTTGAACCGTAGTTTGAGGTGTAGTCAAGTAGAGGAGAAGTAGCAATGATATGACTCTGTTTCTGTTTTTAAGCCAAGCACCGGCCATTAAAGGAAAAATCCACCCTTGGAAACTCTTCCGTTGCTAGATACAGGGCATATATTTGGCATTCTCAACAAGACATTGCATTAAGATGAGATTATGCAGTCAGAGGCTTGTGGTGCTGGCACATGTAGCAGTTGCACATGTTTTAATTAAACTAAGACGGCCATATTTTCTAAAATAACAGCAGGAGTGTAAGCTAATAAAAAAAGAGTATTCCTGTTTTCTTGTTATTATATTTCTCAGGAAAGGAGAAATGGTTTGGGAGGGAATTCCAGGAACCTGTGTCCCAGTGTTAAACCCTCCTGCACAGGAAGATTAAAAAAAAAAAGTTAATTCATTTTAATCTCAAATTTGTTAAATTGACGCACACAGAGAGAAGAGCGAGACAAGGTGTGGTGTCCTTTGCTGTTCACCAAGGTAAATTAGCCTACACTGGCATGCAGTGGTGGAAAAAGTACTCAAATCCTTTACTTAAGTAAAAGTAGCAATACCATAATGGAAAAAGTCTTCATTAAAAGTAAAAGTTCTGCATTCAAAAGTTTACTTAAGTAAAAGTATAGAAGTATTAGCAGTAAAATGTACTTAAGTATCAAAAGTAGAAGTACTCATTCTGAAGAACGGTCCCTTTCAGAGTGTTAAATTATTGATGCATTAGCCTGTAAGAAGTATTTTAATGTTGTAGCTGGTCCAGGTGGTGCTAGGTCAAACTACTCCATAAACTGTTGGGGAGTTTCAACTCTAATTTGCAACATATTTTATGAGCTTATCGTATGTTTAGCATGTAAAACCTTATTCTGCAGCCGTCAGATAAATGTAGTGGAGTAAACAGTACCATATTCCCTCTGGAATGTAGTGGAGTAAAAGTAGAAATTCTCAAGAAATGGAAATACTCAAGTAAAGTGCCCTTACATAAAAATTGTACACAAGTACAGTGCTTGAGTCACTTTCCACCTCTGCTGGCATTAAAGTTTTCTGTCTCTGTCAGATTTCAGCAACACTTTGAATGCATCAATAGGAATAATGGTATGAGTGATTTAGATACCTACCTTCTATGGATTGTTGTACTACAGGAAAAGAAATATAGGAAAGAATATGTTAAAGAAGCCAATATGTATCATATCACAATATGAATAACTAAAAACTTTAATGGTCATTCTTGAGGAACTCTGTTATTCATTCACTTTTGACTGCTAGTGTTTCAGTGAAGATTTTTATTTACTTTTAATGATTATGTATTATAATTTAGCGGCAAATCAAATTGACCTCTGGTATTATAATAAAGGCTGAACTGACCTGTACTAACTGTGAATAGCAGGATGTCTGCCAAACTCAAGTACAGCCCAAGTGAAAGTTTGAACCGTAGTTTGAGGTGTAGTCAAGTAGAGGAGAAGTAGAAATGATATGACTCTGTTTTAATTAAACTAAAACGGCCATATTTTCTAAAATAACAGCAGGAGTGTAAGCTAATGAAAAAAAAGTATTCCTGTTTTTTTGTTATTTTATTTCTCAGGAAAGGAGAAATGGTTTGGGAGGGAATTCCAGGAACCTGTGTCCCAGTGTTAAACCCTCCTGCACAAGAAGATTGAAAAAAAAAAGTTCATTAGTTTTAATCTCAAATTTGTTAAAGTGACGCACACAGAGAGAAGAGCGAGACAAGGCGTGGCGTCCTTTGCTGTTCACCAAGGTAAATTAGCCTACACTGGCATGCAGTGGTGGAAAAAGTACTCAAATCCTTTACTTAAGTAAAAGTAGCAATACCATAATGGAAAAAGTCTTTATTAAAAGTAAAAGTTCTGCATTCAAAAGTTTACTTAAGTAAAAGTATAGAAGTATTAGCAGTAAAACGTACTTAAGTAAAAGTATAGAAGTATTAGCAGTAAAACGTACTTAAGTATCAAAAGTAGAAGTACTCATTCTGAAGAACGGTCCCTTTCAGAGTGTTAAATTATTGATGCATTAGCCTGTAAGAAGTATTTTAATGTTGTAGCTGGTCCAGGTGGCGCTAGGTCAAACTACTCCATAAACTGTTGGGAGTTTCAACTCTAATTTGCAACATATTTTATGAGCTTATCATATGTTTAGCATGTAAAACCTTATTCTGCAGCCGTCAGATAAATGTAGTGGAGTAAACAGTACCATATTCCCTCTGGAATGTAGTGCAGTAAAAGTAGAAAGTCTCAAGAAATGGAAATACTCAAGTAAAGTGCCCTTACATAAAAACTGTACATTATTACAGTGCTTGAGTCACTTTCCACCTCTGCTGGCATTAAAGTTTTCTGTCTCTGTCAGACTTCAGCAACACTTTGAATGCATCAATAGGAATAATGGTATGAGTGATTTAGATACCTACCTCGTTTGATTAGTGCTGCAGGAAAAGAAATATAGGAAAGAATATGTTAAAGAAGCCAATATGTATCATATCACAATATGAATAACTGAATAACTTTAATGGTCATTCTTGAGGAACTCTGTTATTCATTCACTTTTGACTGCTAGTGTTTCAGTGATGATTTTTATTTACTTTTACTGATTATGTATTATGATTTTGCGGCAAATCAAATTGACCTCTGGTATTATAATAAAGACTGAACTGACCTGTACTAACTGTGAATAGTAGGATGTCTGCCAAACTCAAGTACAGCCCAAGTGAAAGTTTGAACCGTAGTTTGAGGTGTAGTCAAGTAGAGGAGAAGTAGAAATGATATGACTCTGTTTCTGTTTTTAAGCCAAGCACCGGCCATTAAAGGGAAAATCCTCCCTTGGAAACTCTTCCGTTGCTAGATACAGGGCATATATTTGGCATTCTCAACAAGACATTGCATTAAGATGAGATTATGCAGTCAGAGGCTTGTGGTGCTGGCACATGTAGCAGTTGCACATGTTTTAATTAAACTAAGACGGCCATATTTTCTAAAATAACAGCAGGAGTGTAAGCTAATGAAAAAAAAGAGTATTCCTGTTTTCTTGTTATTTTATTTCTAAGGAAAGGAGAAATGGTTTGGGAGGGAATTCCAGGAACCTGTGTCCCAGTGTTAAACCCTCCTGCACAGGAAGATTGAAAAAAAAAAGTTAATTCATTTTAATCTCAAGTTTGTTAAATTGACGCACACAGAGAGAAGAGCGAGACAAGGCGTGGCGTCCTTTGCTGTTCACCAAGGTAAATTAGCCTACACTGGCATGCAGTGGTGGAAAAAGTACTCACATCCTTTACTTAAGTAAAAGTAGCAATACCATAATGGAAAAAGTCTTCATTAAAAGTAAACGTTCTGCATTCAAAAGTTTACTTAAGTAAAAGTATAGAAGTATTAGCAGTAAAACGTACTTAAGTATCAAAAGTAGAAGTACTCATTCTGAAGAACAGTCCCTTTCAGAGTGTTAAATTATTGATGCATTAGCCTGTAAGAAGTATTTTAATGTTGTAGCTGGTCCAGGTGGCGCTAGGTCAAACTACTCCATAAACTATTGGGAGTTTCAACTCTAATTTGCAACATATTTTATGAGCTTATCGTATGTTTAGCATGTAAAACCTTATTCTGCAGCCGTCAGATAAATGTAGTGGAGTAAACAGTACCATATTCCCTCTGGAATGTAGTGCAGTAAAAGTAGAAAGTCTCAAGAAATGGAAATACTCAAGTAAAGTGCCCTTACATAAAAACTGTACATAAGTACAGTGCTTGAGTCACTTTCCACCTCTGCTGGCATTAAAGTTTTCTGTCTCTGTCAGATTTCAGCAACACTTTGAATGCATCAATAGGAATAATGGTATGAGTGATTTAGATACATACCTCGTTCCCGTTGTGCTGCAGGAAAAGAAATATAGGAAAGAATATGTTAAAGAAGCCAATATGTATCATATCACAATATGAATAACTGAATAACTTTAATGGTCATTCTTGAGGAACTCTGTTATTCATTCACTTTTGACTGCTAGTGTTTCAGTGAAGACTTTTATTTACTTTTAATGATTATGTATTATAATTTAGTGGCAAATCAAATTGACCTCTGGTATTATAATAAAGACTGAACTGATCTGTACTAACTGTGAATAGTAGGATGTCTGCCAAACTCAAGTACAGCCCAAGTGAAAGTTTGAACCGTAGTTTGAGGTGTAGTCAAGTAGAGGAGAAGTAGCAATGATATGACTCTGTTTCTGTTTTTAAGCCAAGCACCGGCCATTAAAGGAAAAATCCACCCTTGGAAACTCTTCCGTTGCTAGATACAGGGCATATATTTGGCATTCTCAACAAGACATTGCATTAAGATGAGATTATGCAGTCAGAGGCTTGTGGTGCTGGCACATGTAGCAGTTGCACATGTTTTAATTAAACTAAGACGGCCATATTTTCTAAAATAACAGCAGGAGTGTAAGCTAATAAAAAAAGAGTATTCCTGTTTTCTTGTTATTATATTTCTCAGGAAAGGAGAAATGGTTTGGGAGGGAATTCCAGGAACCTGTGTCCCAGTGTTAAACCCTCCTGCACAGGAAGATTAAAAAAAAAAAGTTCATTCATTTTAATCTCAAATTTGTTAAATTGACGCACACAGAGAGAAGAGCGAGACAAGGTGTGGTGTCCTTTGCTGTTCACCAAGGTAAATTAGCCTACACTGGCATGCAGTGGTGGAAAAAGTACTCAAATCCTTTACTTAAGTAAAAGTAGCAATACCATAATGGAAAAAGTCTTCATTAAAAGTAAAAGTTCTGCATTCAAAAGTTTACTTAAGTAAAAGTATAGAAGTATTAGCAGTAAAATGTACTTAAGTATCAAAAGTAGAAGTACTCATTCTGAAGAACGGTCCCTTTCAGAGTGTTAAATTATTGATGCATTAGCCTGTAAGAAGTATTTTAATGTTGTAGCTGGTCCAGGTGGCGCTAGGTCAAACTACTCCATAAACTGTTGGGGAGTTTCAACTCTAATTTGCAACATATTTTATGAGCTTATCGTATGTTTAGCATGTAAAACCTTATTCTGCAGCCGTCAGATAAATGTAGTGGAGTAAACAGTACCATATTCCCTCTGGAATGTAGTGGAGTAAAAGTAGAAATTCTCAAGAAATGGAAATACTCAAGTAAAGTGCCCTTACATAAAAATTGTACACAAGTACAGTGCTTGAGTCACTTTCCACCTCTGCTGGCATTAAAGTTTTCTGTCTCTGTCAGATTTCAGCAACACTTTGAATGCATCAATAGGAATAATGGTATGAGTGATTTAGATACCTACCTTCTATGGATTGTTGTACTACAGGAAAAGAAATATAGGAAAGAATATGTTAAAGAAGCCAATATGTATCATATCACAATATGAATAACTAAAAACTTTAATGGTCATTCTTGAGGAACTCTGTTATTCATTCACTTTTGACTGCTAGTGTTTCAGTGAAGATTTTTATTTACTTTTAATGATTATGTATTATAATTTAGCGGCAAATCAAATTGACCTCTGGTATTATAATAAAGGCTGAACTGACCTGTACTAACTGTGAATAGCAGGATGTCTGCCAAACTCAAGTACAGCCCAAGTGAAAGTTTGAACCGTAGTTTGAGGTGTAGTCAAGTAGAGGAGAAGTAGAAATGATATGACTCTGTTTTAATTAAACTAAAACGGCCATATTTTCTAAAATAACAGCAGGAGTGTAAGCTAATGAAAAAAAAGTATTCCTGTTTTTTTGTTATTTTATTTCTCAGGAAAGGAGAAATGGTTTGGGAGGGAATTCCAGGAACCTGTGTCCCAGTGTTAAACCCTCCTGCACAAGAAGATTGAAAAAAAAAAGTTCATTAGTTTTAATCTCAAGTTTGTTAAATTGACGCACACAGAGAGAAGAGCGAGACAAGGCGTGGCGTCCTTTGCTGTTCACCAAGGTAAATTAGCCTACACTGGCATGCAGTGGTGGAAAAAGTACTCAAATCCTTTACTTAAGTAAAAGTAGCAATACCATAATGGAAAAAGTCTTTATTAAAAGTAAAAGTTCTGCATTCAAAAGTTTACTTAAGTAAAAGTATAGAAGTATTAGCAGTAAAACGTACTTAAGTAAAAGTATAGAAGTATTAGCAGTAAAACGTACTTAAGTATCAAAAGTAGAAGTACTCATTCTGAAGAACGGTCCCTTTCAGAGTGTTAAATTATTGATGCATTAGCCTGTAAGAAGTATTTTAATGTTGTAGCTGGTCCAGGTGGCGCTAGGTCAAACTACTCCATAAACTGTTGGGAGTTTCAACTCTAATTTGCAACATATTTTATGAGCTTATCATATGTTTAGCATGTAAAACCTTATTCTGCAGCCGTCAGATAAATGTAGTGGAGTAAACAGTACCATATTCCCTCTGGAATGTATTGCAGTAAAAGTAGAAAGTCTCAAGAAATTGAAATACTCAAGTAAAGTGCCCTTACATAAAAATTGGACATAAGTACAGTGCTTGAGTCACTTTCCACCTCTGCAGGCATTAAAGTTTTCTGTCTCTGTCAGATTTCAGCAACACTTTGAATGCATCAATAGCAATAATGATATGAGTGATTTAGGTACCTACCTAGATCCACTAGTTGTGCTGCAGGAAAAGAAATATAGGAAAGAATATGTTAAAGAAGCCAATATGTATCATATCACAATATGAATAACTGAATAACTTTAATGGCCATTCTTGAGGAACTCTGTTATTCATTCACTTTTGACTGCTAGTGTTTCAGTGATGATTTTTATTTACTTTTAATGATTATGTATTATAATTTTGTGGCAATTCAAATTGACCTCTGGTATTATAATAAAGACTGAACTGACCTGTACTAACTGTGAATAGTAGGATGTCTGCCAAACTCAAGTACAGCCCAAGTGAACGTTTGAACCGTAGTTTGAGGTGTAGTCAAGTAGAGGAGAAGTAGAAAAGATATGACTCTGTTTCTGTTTTTAAGACAAGCACCGGCCATTAAAGGAAAAATCCACCCTTGGAAACTCTTCCGTTGCTAGATACAGGGCATATATTTGGCATTCTCAACAAGACATTGCATTAAGATGAGATTATGCAGTCAGAGGCTTGTGGTGCTGGCACATGTAGCAGTTGCACGTTTTAATTAAACTAAGACGGCCATATTTTCTAAAATAACAGCAGGAGTGTAAGCTAATGAAAAAAAAGAGTATTCCCGTTTTCTTGTTATTTTATTTCTCAGGAAAGGAGAAATGGTTTGGGAGGGAATTCCAGGAACCTGTGTCCCAGTGTTAAACCCTCCTGCACAGGGAGATTGAAAAAAAAGTGTTCTTAATTTGAAAGGAATAGTTTGGTATTTTGAACGCGTATGCCCCTAGGTTTCCCCTAGGTTTATATTGCAGTAGAGTAGGAGGGGGCAGCCCGGTGTTACCGGACGGGCGGAGCAGGCGGCTAGCAAAGTTATGGTTTCTACTAATAGGGATCATGATGGAAAACATGTTGTTTGGACCCAGGGTTCAAAATACAGAACTATTCCTTTAATCTCAAGTTTGTTAAATTGACGCACACAGAGAGAAGAGCGAGACAAGGCGTGGCGTCCTTTGCTGTGCACCAAGGTAAATTAGCCTACACTGGCATGCAGTGGTGGAAAAAGTACTCAAATCCTTTACCTAAGTAAAAGTAGCAATACCATAATGGAAAAAGTCTTTATTAAAAGTAAAACTTCTGCATTCAAAAGTTTACTTAAGTAAAAGTATAGAAGTATTAGCAGTAAAACGTACTTAAGTAAAAGTATAGAAGTATTAGCAGTAAAACGTACTTAAGTATCAAAAGTAGAAGTACTCATTCTGAAGAACGGTCCCTTTCAGAGTGTTAAATTATTGATGCATTAGCCTGTAAGAAGTATTTTAATGTTGTAGCTGGTCCAGGTGGCGCTAGGTCAAACTACTCCATAAACTGTTGGGAGTTTCAACTCTAATTTGCAACATGTTTTATGAGCTTATCGTATGTTTAGCATGTAAAACCTTATTCTGCAGCCGTCAGATAAATGTAGTGGAGTAAACAGTTCCATATTCCCTCTGGAATGTAGTGGAGTAAAAGTAGAAAGTCTCAAGAAATGGAAATACTCAAGTAAAGTGCCCTACATAAAAATTGGACATAAGTACAGTGCTTGAGTCACTTTCCACCTCTGCTGGCATTTAAGTTTTCTGTCTCTGTCAGATTTCAGCAACACTTTGAATGCATCAATAGGAATAATGATATGAGTGATTTAGATACCTACCTAGATCCACTAGTCGTGCTGCAGGAAAAGAAATATAGGAAAGAATATGTTAAAGAAGCCAATATGTATCATATCACAATATGAATAACTGAATAACTTTAATGGTCATTCTTGAGGAACTCTGTTATTCATTCACTTTTGACTGCTAGTGTTTCAGTGAAGATTTTTATTTACTTTTAATGATTATGTATTATAATTTAGCGGCAAATCAAATTGACCTCTGGCATTATAATAAAGACTGAACTGACCTGTACTAACTGTGAATAGTAGGATGTCTGCCAAACTCAAGTACAGCCCAAGTGAACGTTTGAACCGTAGTTTGAGGTGTAGTCAAGTAGAGGAGAAGTAGAAATGATATGACTCTGTTTCTGTTTTTAAGCCAAGCACCGTCCATTAAAGGAAAAATCCACCCTTGGAAACTCTTCCGTTGCTAGATACAGGGCATATATTTGGCATTCTCAACAAGACATTGCATTAAGATGAGATTATGCAGTCAGAGGCTTGTGGTGCTGGCACATGTAGCAGTTGCACATGTTTTAATTAAACTAAGACGGCCATATTTTCTAAAATAACAGCAGGAGTGTAAGCTAATGAGGGAAAAAAATATTCCCGTTTTCTTGTTATTATATTTCTCAGGAAACGAAAAATAGTTTGGGAGGGAATTCCAGGAACCTGTGTCCCAGTGTTAAACCCTCCTGCACAGGAAGAGTTTTCTTTTAAATGTTCTTTAATTTTAATCTCAAGTTTGTTAAATTGACGCACACAGAGAGAAGAGCGAGACAAAGCGTGGCGTCCTTTGCTGTTGACCAAGGTAATTTAGCCTACACTGGCATGCAGTGGTGGAAAAAGTACTCAAATCCTTTACTTAAGTAAAAGTAGCAATACCATAATGGAAAAAGTCTTCATTAAAAGTAAAAGTTCTGCATTCAAAAGTTTACTTAAGTAAAAGTATAGAAGTATTAGCAGTAAAACGTACTTAAGTATCAAAAGTAGAAGTACTCATTCTGAAGAACGGTCCCTTTCAGAGTGTTAAATTATTGATGCATTAGCCTGTAAGAAGTATTTTAATGTTGTAGCTGGTCCAGGTGGCGCTAGGTCAAACTACTCCATAAACTGTTGGGGAGTTTCAACTCTAATTTGCAACATATTTTATGAGCTTATCGTATGTTTAGCATGTAAAACCTTATTCTGCAGCCGTCAGATAAATGTAGTGGAGTAAACAGTACCATATTCCCTCTGGAATGTAGTGGAGTAAAAGTAGAAAGTCTCAAGAAATGGAAATACTCAAGTAAAGTTGTAAGTGCAGAAAAGACATTCACTTCATTTCTTTGCTTTGCGTTTTTATTTATTGCCTATTTATTTTACAACCTAAACTTTTGGGGAAAGGGGAGGTGGAACAAAGGATTTGCAGTTCATTGTTTGCGCGCAAAAGCGCGCGTCAAAGGCCCAGCCTATATACATGGGAAACACCCCCGCCTCGAAGACCGATGTCCATATAAGGTCATGGGCATCACAGGTGTCTCCTCTCGCTGGCGCAGACTCAACATACTCCGGCCCGATGAACTTGTCTCATCCAGAGTCAATGTTCATCTACCTCTAACGGGTAAAGTAGTTGAACTGGTCTTCTGATGACAAGGCGAGATGGAAGTCGAATAGCACATGACCTGATTTTACCATCTCTTCCCATAAACGTTTTTTCAATCCGTCCCATTTTCCACATATGCTTTGGTTGTTTATCTTCATACAGCAATACGACATCTCCCACCTTAAAGGGAACAGATTGTTTTGAAAGACTCATGTGATGTGCAGAACGAAGCTCCATTAAATATTCCTTCATCCAGCGACTCCAAAATTGATTTGTCAGTCTCGGACGACACTGCCATCTCTTATTAAGTTGGACTGCGTTCGTTCCACTCAAACTGGAATCGCTGACTGGATACCAAGGTAAGGTAGTAATCCGTTGTCCCGTTATGAAATGAGCAGGTGTGAGAGGAGAGGGTTCACTGCTGTCTGTATGGAGATACGTAAGGGGGCGAGAATTTATTACAGCTTCCACTTCACAGATCAGAGGAGTTCCTCAAATTCGAGGCAGGACCGTCCAAGTACCTTCCGTAGGCATGTTTTGACTGATCTGACCAGGCGTTCCCACATGCCCCCCCACCAGGCAGCTCTTTCCACGATGTATTTCCATGAAATCCTCTTCTCTACAAACATTTCATGTATTTCCTTTCCTTTCATCAGAGTCCACAAAGATTTTAGATCCTGTTCAGCTCTTTTGAAAGTCCTAGCATTATCTGAGTAGATAATGCTACATATGCCACGTCTGGAAATAAATCTTCTGAAAGCCAATAAGAATGCATCAGTAGAAAGATCTCCCACTAGTTCTAGATGCACCGCTCTTGTTACCGCGCAGGTAAATAAGGCTATGTAGGCTTTTTTATTGTGTGGTTTAACATATAATGGTCCCGCAAAATCCACACCAGTTATTTCAAACGCTTGGGTCTTATTTATGCGTTCCCTTGGTAACGGTGCGCAGACCTGTTGTCCGGCTTTAACTCGAGTTCGCTTACAGATTAAACAGCATCGGACACATCTCTTTGTCATTTGTCTACCCTTGAGCATCCAATACATTTCTCTGATCTGCGTGAGAGTAGCTTGCAAGCCTGAATGCATTACTTCTTCGTGTGCTCTCTTGATCAAAAGTTCTGAAAACTTATCATTACCGGGTAGGATGTATGGATGCTTCTGAGCGTATGACCAGTTGGTTCTTTGGCTCAGCTGTATCCAATATCTCTCGGCTTGCTGGATCTCCTCTGTACACAGGCCTCCCGTGCGTTTTTCTCCGTTTCGTGCGTTATGCGTAAAACGCTGTATCCAGGCCGTTATTCTCAGGACCTTACTGAGTCCACTGTACTTATCCAATTCAAGAATGGGTTCAACAATGCATTCTTGCTCAGTTAGTGTATTCTGAACGACATACTCATTAATATCATCATTTTCGATCGTCACTTCAGTTTCACTTGCCAAACCATAATCAGAGTCTTTCAACCACTCCGGCCCGTGCCACCACAGATCATCCTCCTTTAAAGCTTGTACACTGGTTCCTCGTGTCCCGCGATCAGCGGGGTTTTCCTTTCCAGCACAGTGATTCCAGTGTTCAGGTAAGGTCAAACCTTGAATTTCACTGACTCTGTTCGTCACGAATTGTTTCCACTGTTTAGAATTGCTCCTGATCCAATGAAAGGTTATCATTGAATCAGTCCAAAAGTACATCTCAGTATCCTTCATTTTTAAATTTGTCATGATAAATTTCCCAAGTCTGGCTCCAATAAGGGCTCCCATCAATTCCAATCTAGGGAGCGTCAATTTTTTCAGAGGGGCCACTTTAGTTTTAGAGGCGACTAGACTGGTAGAGCATTGCCCCTTTACATTTACACAGCGCAGATATACCGTTGCACAGTAGGCCTTTTCGCTGGCATCAGTGAATACATGGATTTCACGTTTATTTACACAGTCTGCGTTTGAGTTCTCACAGTCTGATAGTTCAATGTCATAACGACGATCAATTGATATGGTTTTCAGATGAGGAACTTCTGAGCACCATCGATGCCATTCATTTGCCAGATCGGCCGGAAGTTCTTGGTCCCATTCAAGTCCTCTTTCCCACATTTCTTGGAATAGACACTTTACCCGTATAGTGAATGGTGATAGAAATCCAATGGGATCAAAGATACGTGCAGCCGACTGCAACACTCCTCGTTTGGTATCTCGCTTGTCTTGCAAATATTCGGCCAATTCATCTATTTGAAATACAAATTCATCAGTGTTAGTTTTCCATGTTATTCCCAGAACCTTAAGTGGGGTTTGGCCCTTGATTTTCACTGGTTCCGTATCATGCTCCACATCCCATTTATTTTGCAGTTCTGGGGAATTTGTACTCCATTTGCATAATTTCATGCTCGCACTTGACATCATTTATTTAGCCCTCTGATACAGTTCCATGGCTTTGTCAACATTCCGTGACATTGTGACTTCTTCTGGATATATGTGTTCGTATTTCTTGAGGTGATGCCTAATTGTTGCCGCTAACAAAAAGGGACTGGCGGATGCACCAAATGGGACACGGGTCATTCTCATAATCATCACCTTCAGATCTCCTGGAATTACTGGTTTCTCTCTGAGCCATAGAAATCGCAACACGTCTCTATCGTTTTCATTTAGAGCTATTTGCAAGAAAGCTTTAGTTATATCTGCCATCATTGCAACTCTATGTTGTCGGAATTTGATTAGAGTGCTCAGCAGATCGGGATTTAGATTTGGTCCTATTAATAGACATTCATTCAAAGAGCGGCTGTCTTTCTCACGTGAAGAGGCGTCAAATACAATCCGAAGCTTGGTAGTGGTTCTGTTTTCTTTAATCACTGGATGATGGGGCAGATAGTATACTGGATTTTCTGTTTCACTGTTAGTTACTTCTTCTATAATGCCCTCTGTGATATATTCTTGAAACACTTGATTATATTTTTCATACAGCTGGTCATTATTCCTAAATCGTTTGGCCAGACTATTCAGTCGGTTCATTGCTATATTGTAATTAGAAGTCAATTTGAAATTGTCCTCCTTCCAAGGCAAACAAACTTCATATCTGCCATTTTTGTACTTGAAGTTCGACTCTTGGAACTTCTGTAGCGCGTCTGCGTCTGGGCTCCGTCCGGTTTCCAGGTGAATCCCTAAGGATTCAGTCTCCCAGAAGCTGCGCAGTTGATCGGCCAGAATTTGTTCTTCTCCAACACTCAGGTGAAAGATCCCCACATCTACAGGTTCCGTGGAGACGCTCATCACAGGAATGGACACGGTACCTTGAATCAGCCAACCAAATTTACTCTCCACGGCCACGAGTCCATTGTCAAGTCTCTCCGTGCGTCCTGATACGATATTCCAATACTGATCTCCTCCAATTAAAATCCCAAGGCCTTCTGTTTCCATGCCTCTTACCGGAGTGTCAGCGACTTGCAGGCCTTTATCTTCGAGGGATCGTCTTATTTTTTCATCTGCTATTTGCATGTTCGAAGAGCATACACTCGGTGTTTCTAGTAATTCCACATCAACTGCTTCATTTGTTTTCAGGTTTCTCAAGCGCGCTCTAACCTTTTTTGAAATTACTCGTTTGGAGGTTACAGAGCCAAATGTGTGCAGTCTTATTGTTTCTGTCCCCACTACGGGTAGGTTTAATGTCCTAGAAATATCTTCTCGAATAAAGCTGCGCTGACTCCCACCATCTAGCAAGCACCTGGCGAGTTGTCTTTGTCTAGGCGCATCTATCCAAATAGTAGCAGTTTGTAACAATACAGTGTTGCCTTCAGCATTGCCGGGAGAGGCTGAAACTACAGTATCTGTGGGAACAAATCCGTCTTTATCATTTGGAACACGTTTTGTTTGGTAGACACAAACAGTTTTATAATGCCTTTTGCCACATCCTTCACATACTATGCCGTGCGCTCTACAATTACGCGCGATATGTCTGGGACCTAGACATGAAAAACATCTGCCAAATCGTTTCAGTTTTTCTCTCCTGATATCCACGGTAAACTCTGTGCATTCTCGAGACTTATGATCAGTCCTTTCACAAAACAGACAGTCACGTTCTTCACTTGGACTCCATGTATGCAATGTCGCCGCTGAAGCTGTTGTGCCAGTATATGATCTTTTCATCCTGCGCTCCTTGTCGCGCTCCCTTTCACGGCACATGCCCCTTTCTTCATGCTGGAAACTTTCTTTCTTTTGTGTGAGATTCGCTGTTCTCTCTCTACTTTCCACATCTAATTTCAGAAAGTCCATCAGTTCTTTTGCCTTAAGCTCTTGGTCAGCTTCCTTTCGTGTAAACGCAAGAGCAATTTCTTCCGGAATCATTTTCAGCAATATGGGACATAACAGGCTTCCATACGCGTCAGATACAACGCCCAGGGCATCAAGGCTGCGCACCTGTATTTCACAGTCATCATATAATTTTCGCAAGGCCGCTACATCATTGGCCCTTTTAACAGGAGTCAAATTTAGTAATTTATTCATGTGTGCATTTATCACCAAATCCTTACGGCCGAATCGACTAGTTAGCATGTTAATTGCACTATCATAATTTTCATCACATAAAGCAAACCCTGCGACAGTGCTCGCCGCTGTTCCAGTTAGGAATGACTTTAAGTAATTAAACTTATCTGCTTTGCTTAAACTGTCGTTCTTGTGTATGGCCGTTTCATACTGACTCCAGAATCCTTGCCATTCACTTATTTCTCCAGAAAACTTCTGTATGACAAGTTTAGGAAGTTTGACTGTGTGAATTCTTTGCCCATTGTTCCTCTGGCTCGAAGCAGTGCTTGAATTTCCATCTGTGCGCATTGCTTGCTTGATCCTTGTTTTCCGTGAGCATATGCCATCCATATATTCTAAGGCAGAATTTATTTCATCATCCAATTCATCGTCATTAGTCTCTGCTTCAATGTCTCTGTCGTATTCATTCAGACTTTGTTCCTTACTTAACAATTGTTCCATATATTCTTCCAAAACATCAAGATCCGGCTCCCGCATCTCAAGTTCCCCATCAATCTTATTTAGAAGTCTGGTTGTGGCTGACCTTACAGCTCCTCGTACTCGTTTCATTCGGGTAATGTCTTGTGCCATGATTTCTTTGTCTTTCCTTGCAGCTTCAGTCGAGATCACAATCCACCATTATCTTCTCTTTCATTCCCTTGATCTTTCCCGGGTTTCGGCACCACTTTGTAAGTGCAGAACAGACATTCACTTCATTTCTTTGCTTTGCGTTTTCATTTATTGCCTATTTATTTTACAACCTAAACTTTTGGGGAAAGGGGAGGTGGAACAAAGGATTTGCAGTTCATTGTTTGCGCGCAAAAGCGTGCGTCAAAGGCCCAGCCTATATACATAGGAAACACCCCCGCCTCGAAGACCGATGTCCATATAAGGTCATGGGCATCACAGGTGTCTCCTCTCGCTGGCGCAGACTCAACAAAAGTGCCCTTACATAAAAACTGTACATAAGTACAGTGCTTGAGTCACTTTCCACCTCTGCTGGCATTAAAGTTTTCTGTCTCTGTCAGATTTCAGCAACACCTTGAATGCATCAATAGGAATAATGGTATAAGTGATTTAGATACCTACCTTGTTCCTGTCGTTCTGCAGCAAAAAGAAATGTAGGAAAGAATATGTTAAAGAAGCCAATATGTATCATATCACAATACGAATAACTGAATAACTTTAATGGTCATTGTTGAGGAACTCTGTTATTCATTCACTTTTGACTGCCAGTGTTTCAGTGATGATTTTTATTTACTTTTAATGATTATGTATTATGATTTTGCAGGAAATCAAATTGACCTCTGGCATTATAATAAAGACTGAACTGACCTGTACTAACTGTGAATAGTAGGATGTCTGCCAACCTCAAGTACAGCCCAAGTGAAAGTTTGAACCGTAGTTTGAGGTGTAGTCAAGTAGAGGATAAGACTCAAGGTAGAAATGATAAGACTCTGTTTCTGTTTTTAAGCCAAGCACCGGCCATTAAAGGAAAAATCCACCCTTGGAAACTCTTCCGTTGCTAGATACAGGGCATATATTTGGCATTCTCAACAAGACATTGCATTAAGATGAGATTATGCAGTCAGAGGCTTGTGGTGCTGGCACATGTAGCAGTTGCACATGTTTTAATTAAACTAAGATGGCCATAGTTTCTAAAATAACAGCAGGAGTGTAAGCTAATGAAAAAAAAAAGAGTATTCTGTTTTCTTGTTATTTTATTTCTCAGGAAAGGAGAAATAGTTTGGGAGGGAATTCCAGGAACCTGTGTCCCAGTGTTAAACCCTCCTGCACAGGAAGATTAAAAAAACAAAAAGTTCTTTCATTTTAATCTCAAATTTGTTAAATTGACGCACACAGAGAGAAGAGCGAGACAAGGCGTGGCGTCCTTTGCTGTTCACCAAGGTAAATTAGCCTACACTGACATGCAGTGGTGGAAAAAGTACTCAAATCCTTTACTTAAGTAAAAGTAGCAATACCATAATGGAAAAAGTCTTTATTAAAAGTAAAAGTTCTGCATTCAAAAGTTTACTTAAGTAAAACGTATAGAAGTATTAGCAGTAAAACGTACTTAAGTATCAAAAGTAGAAGTACTCATTCTGAAGAACGCTCCCTTTCAGAGTGTTAAATTATTGATGCATTAGCCTGTAAGAAGTATTTTAATGTTGTAGCTGGTCCAGGTGGTGCTAGGTCAAACTACTCCATAAACTGTTGGGGAGTTTCAACTCTAATTTGCAACATATTTTATGAGCTTATCGTATGTTTAGCATGTAAAACCTTATTCTGCAGCCGTCAGATAAATGTAGTGGAGTAAACAGTACCATATTCCCTCTGGAATGTAGTGCAGTAAAAGTAGAAAGTCTCAAGAAATGGAAATACTCAAGTAAAGTGCCCTTACATAACAATTGTACATAAGTACAGTGCTTGAGTCACTTTCCACCTCTGCTGGCATTAAAGTTTTCTGTCTCTGTCAGATTTCAGCAACACTTTGAATGCATCAATAGGAATAATGGTATGAGTGATTTAGGTACCTACCTCGTTCCTGTCGTTCTGCAGGAAAAGAAATATAGGAAAGAATATGTTAAAGAAGCCAATATGTATCATATCACAATATGAATAACTGAATAACTTTAATGGTCATTCTTGAGGAACTCTGTTATTCATTCACTTTTGACTGCTAGTGTTTCAGTGATGATTTTTATTTACTTTTAATGATTATGTATTATAATTTTGCGGCAAATCAAATTGACCTCTGGTATTATAATAAAGACTGAACTGACCTGTATTAACTGTGAATAGTAGGATGTCTGCCAAACTCAAGTACAGCCCAAGTGAAAGTTTGAACCGTAGTTTGAGGTGTAGTCAAGTAGAGGAGAAGTAGAAATGATATGACTCTGTTTCTGTTTTTAAGCCAAGCACCGGCCATTAAAGGAAAAATCCACCCTTGGAAACTCTTCCGTTGCTAGATACAGGGCATATATTTGGCATTCTCAACAAGACATTGCATTAAAATGAGATTATGCAGTCAGAGGCTTGTGGTGCTGGCACATGTAGCAGTTGCACATGTTTTAATTAAACTAAGACGGCCATATTTTCTAAAATAACAGCAGGAGTGTAAGCTAATGAAAAAAAAGATTATTCCCGTTTTCTTGTTATTTTATTTCTCAGGAAAGGAGAAATAGTTTGGGAGGGAATTCCAGGAACCTGTGTCCCAGTGTTAAACCCTCCTGCACAGGGAGATTGAAAAAAAAAGTGTTCTTAATTTTAAAGGAATAGTTTGGTATTTTGAACGCGTATGCCCCTAGGTTTCCCCTAGGTTTATATTGCAGTAGAGTAGGAGGGGGCAGCCCGGTGTTACCGGACGGGCGGAGCAGGCGGCTAGCGAAGTTATGGTTTCTACTAATAGGGATCATGATGGAAAACATGTTATTTGGGCCCAGGGTTCAAAATACAGAACTATTCCTTTAATCTCAAGTTTGTTAAATTGACGCACACAGAGAGAAGAGCGAGACAAGGCGTGGCGTCCTTTGCTGTTCACCAAGGTAAATTAGCCTACACTGGCATGCAGTGGTGGAAAAAGTACTCACATCCTTTAATTAAGTAAAAGTGGCAATACCATAATGGAAAAAGTCTTCATTAAAAGTAAACGTTCTGCATTCAAAACTTTACTTAAGTAAAAGTATAGAAGTATTAGCAGTAAAATGTACTTAAGTATCAAAAGTAGAAGTACTCATTCTGAAGAACGGTCCCTTTCAGAGTGTTAAATTATTGATGCATTAGCCTGTAAGAAGTATTTTAATGTTGTAGCTGGTCCAGGTGGCGCTAGGTCAAACTACTCCATAAACTGTTGGGGAGTTTCAACTCTAATTTGCAACATATTTTATGAGCTTATCGTATGTTTAGCATGTAAAACCTTATTCTGCAGCCGTCAGATAAATGTAGTGGAGTAAACAGTACCATATTCCCTCTGGAATGTAGTGGAGTAAAAGTAGAAAGTCTCAAGAAATGGAAATACTCAAGTAAAGTGCCCTTACATAAAAACTGTACATAAGTACAGTGCTTGAGTCACTTTCCACCTCTGCTGGCATTAAAGTTTTCTGTCTCTGTCAGATTTCAGCAACACTTTGAATGCATCAATAGGAATAATGGTATGAGTGATTTAGATACCTACCTTGTTCCTGTCGCTCTGCAGGAAAAGAAATATAGGAAAGAATATGTTAAAGAAGCCAATATGTATCATATCACAATATGAATAACTGAATAACTTTAATGGTCATTCTTGAGGAACTCTGTTATTCATTCACTTTTGACTGCTAGTGTTTCAGTGATCATTTTTATTTACTTTTAATGATTATGTATTATCATTTTGCAGCAAATCAAATTGACCTCTGGCATTATAATAAAGACTGAACTGACCTGTACTAACTGTGAATAGTAGGATGTCTGCCAAACTCAAGTACAGCCCAAGTGAAAGTTTGAACCGTAGTTTGAGGTGTAGTCAAGTAGAGGAGAAGTAGAAATGATATGACTCTGTTTCTGTTTTTAAGACAAGCACCGGCCATTAAAGGAAAAATCCACCCTTGGAAACTCTTCAGTTGCTAGATACAGGGCATATATTTGGCATTCTCAACAAGACATTGCATTAAGATGAGATTATGCAGTCAGAGGCTTGTGGTGCTGGCACATGTAGCAGTTGCACATGTTTTAATTAAACTAAGACGGCCATATTTTCTAAAATAACAGCAGGAGTGTAAGCTAATGAAAAAAAAAAAAGTATTCTGTTTTCTTGTTGTTTTATTTCTCAGGAAAGGAGAAATAGTTTGGGAGGGAATTCCAGGAACCTGTGTCCCAGTGTTAAACCCTCCTGCACAGGAAGATTGAAAAAAAAAGTGTTCTTAATTTTAAAGGAATAGTTTGGTATTTTGAACGCGTATGCCCCTAGCTTTCCCCTAGGTTTATATTGCAGTAGAGTAGGAGGGGGCAGCCCGGAGTTACCGGAGGGCGGACCAGGCGGATAGTGAAGTTATGGTTTCTACTAATAGGGATCATGATGGAAAACATGTTATTTGGGCCCAGGGTTCAAAATACTAAACTATTCCTTTAATCTCAAGTTTGTTAAATTGACGCACACAGAGAGAAGAGCGAGACAAGGCGTGGCGTCCTTTGCTGTTCACCAAGGTAAATTAGCCTACACTGACATGCAGTGGTGGAAAAAGTACTCAAATCCTTTACTTAAGTAAAAGTAGCAATACCATAATGGAAAAAGTCTTTATTAAAAGTAAAAGTTCTGCATTCAAAAGTTTACTTAAGTAAAAAGTATAGAAGTATTAGCAGTAAAACGTACTTAAGTATCAAAAGTAGAAGTACTCATTCTGAAGAACGGTCCCTTTCAGAGTGTTAAATTATTGATGCATTAGCCTGTAAGAAGTATTTTAATGTTGTAGCTGGTCCAGGTGGCGCTAGGTCAAACTACTCCATAAACTGTTGGGAGTTTCAACTCTAATTTGCAACATATTTTATGAGCTTATCGTATGTTTGGCATGTAAAACCTTATTCTGCAGCCGTCAGATAAATGTAGTGGAGTAAACAGTACCATATTCCCTCTGGAATGTAGTGCAGTAAAAGTAGAAAGTCTCAAGAAATGGAAATACTCAAGTAAAGTGCCCTTACATAAAAACTGTACATAAGTACAGTGCTTGAGTCACTTTCCACCTCTGCTGGCATTAAAGTTTTCTGTCTCTGTCAGATTTCAGCAACACTTTGAATGCATCAATAGGAATAATGGTATGAGTGATTTAGGTACCTACCTCGTTCCTGTCGTTCTGCAGGAAAAGAAATATAGGAAAGAATATGTTAAAGAAGCCAATATGTATCATATCACAATATGAATAACTGAATAACTTTAATGGTCATTCTTGAGGAACTCTGTTATTCATTCACTTTTGACTGCTAGTGTTTCAGTGATGATTTTTATTTACTTTTAATGATCATGTATTATGATTTTGCGGCAAATCAAATTGACCTCTGGTATTATAATAAAGACTGAACTGACCTGTACTAACTGTGAATAGTAGGATGTCTGCCAAACTCAAGTACAGCCCAAGTGAAAGTTTGAACCGTAGTTTGAGGTGTAGTCAAGTAGAGGAGAAGTAGAAATGATATGACTCTGTTTCTGTTTTTAAGCCAAGCACCGGCCATTAAAGGAAAAATCCATCCTTGGAAACTCTTCCGTTGCTAGATACAGGGCATATATTTGGCATTCTCAACAAGACATTGCATTAAGATGAGATTATGCAGTCAGAGGCTTGTGGTGCTGGCACATGTAGCAGTTGCACATGTTTTAATTGAACTAAGACGGACATATTTTCTAAAATAACAGCAGGAGTGTAAGCTAATGAAAAAAAAGAGTATTCCCGTTTTCTTGTTATTTTATTTCTCAGGAAAGGAGAAATAGTTTGGGAGGGAATTCCAGGAACCTGTGTCCCAGTGTTAAACCCTCCTGCACAGGGAGATTGAAAAAAAAAGTGTTCTTAATTTTAAAGGAATAGTTTGGTATTTTGAACGCGTATGCCCCTAGGTTTCCCCTAGGTTTATATTGCAGTAGAGTAGGAGGGGGCAGCCCGGTGTTACCGGACGGGCGGAGCAGGCGGCTAGCGAAGTTATGGTTTCTACTAATAGGGATCATGATGGAAAACATGTTATTTGGGCCCAGGGTTCAAAATACAGAACTATTCCTTTAATCTCAAGTTTGTTAAATTGACGCACACAGAGAGAAGAGCGAGACAAGGCGTGGCGTCCTTTGCTGTTCACCAAGGTAAATTAGCCTACACTGGCATGCAGTGGTGGAAAAAGTACTCAAATCCTTTACTTAAGTAAAAGTAGCAATACCATAATGGAAAAAGTCTTCATTAAAAGTAAAAGTTCTGCATTCAAAAGTTTACTTAAGTAAAAAGTATAGAAGTATTAGCAGTAAAACGTACTTAAGTATCAAAAGTAGAAGTACTCATTCTGAAGAACGGTCCCTTTCAGAGTGTTAAATTATTGATGCATTAGACTGTAAGAAGTATTTTAATGTTGTAGCTGGTCCAGGTGGCGCTAGGTCAAACTACTGCATAAACTGTTGGGAGTTTCAACTCTAATTTGCAACATATTTTATGAGCTTATCGTATGTTTAGCATGTAAAACCTTATTCTGCAGCCGTCAGATAAATGTAGTGGAGTAAACAGTACCATATTCCCTCTGGAATGTAGTGGAGTAAAAGTAGAAAGTCTCAAGAAATTGAAATACTCAAGTAAAGTGCCCTTACATAAAAACTGTACATAAGTACAGTGCTCGAGTCACTTTCAACCTCTGCTGGCATTAAAGTTTTCTGTCTCTGTCAGATTTCAGCAACACTTTGAATGCATCAATAGGAATAATGGTATGAGTGATTTAGATACCTACCTCGTTCGATTAGTGCTGCAGGAAAAGAAATATAGGAAAGAATATGTTAAAGAAGCCAATATGTATCATATCACAATATGAATAACTGAATAACTTTAATGGTCATTCTTGAGGAACTCTGTTATTCATTCACTTTTGACTGCTAGTGTTTCAGTGATGATTTTTTTTTTTTTTTTTAAAGATTTATTTTTGGCATTTTATGCTTTATTTCAGAGATACAGTGAGAGAGACACAGGAAGGTATGGGAGAGAGAGCGAGAGGAGGACATTCAGCAAAGGACCACGGGTTGGATTCGAACCCAGGTCGCTGCAGGAAGGCCTGAGCCAAATGGTACGCGCCCTACTTGGTGAGCCACCAGGGCGCCCCTCAGTGATGATTTTTATTTACTTTTAATGATCATGTATTATGACTTTGCGGCAAATCAAATTGACCTCTGGTATTATAATAAAGACTGAACTGACCTGTACTAACTGTGAATAGTAGGATGTCTGCCAAACTCAAGTACAGCCCAAGTGAAAGTTTGAACCGTAGTTTGAGGTGTAGTCAAGTAGAGGAGAAGTAGAAATGATATGACTCTGTTTCTGTTTTTAAGCCAAGCACCGGCCATTAAAGGAAAAATCCACCCTTGGAAACTCTTCCGTTGCTAGATACAGGGCATATATTTGGCATTCTCAACAAGACATTGCATTAAGATGAGATTATGCAGTCAGAGGCTTGTGGTGCTGGCACATGTAGCAGTTGCACATGTTTTAATTAAACTAAGATGGCCATAGTTTCTAAAATAACAGCAGGAGTGTAAGCTAATGAAAAAAAAAAAAGAGTATTCCAGTTTTCTTGTTATTTTATTTCTCAGGAAAGGAGAAATAGTTTGGGAGGGAATTCCAGGAACCTGTGTCCCAGTGTTAAACCCTCCTGCACAGGAAGATTAAAAAAACAAAAAGTTCTTTCATTTTAATCTCAAGTTTGTTAAATTGACGCACACAGAGAGAAGAGCGAGACAAGGCGTGGCGTCCTTTGCTGTTCACCAAGGTAAATTAGCCTACACTGACATGCAGTGGTGGAAAAAGTACTCAAATCCTTTACTTAAGTAAAAGTAGCAATACCATAATGGAAAAAGTCTTTATTAAAAGTAAAAGTTCTGCATTCAAAAGTTTACTTAAGTAAAACGTATAGAAGTATTAGCAGTAAAACGTACTTAAGTATCAAAAGTAGAAGTACTCATTCTGAAGAACGGTCCCTTTCAGAGTGTTAAATTATTGATGCATTAGCCTGTAAGAAGTATTTTAATGTTGTAGCTGGTCCAGGTGGTGCTAGGTCAAACTACTCCATAAACTGTTGGGGAGTTTCAACTCTAATTTGCAACATATTTTATGAGCTTATCGTATGTTTAGCATGTAAAACCTTATTCTGCAGCCGTCAGATAAATGTAGTGGAGTAAACAGTACCATATTCCCTCTGGAATGTAGTGCAGTAAAAGTAGAAAGTCTCAAGAAATGGAAATACTCAAGTAAAGTGCCCTTACATAACAATTGTACATAAGTACAGTGCTTGAGTCACTTTCCACCACTGCTGGCATTAAAGTTTTCTGTCTCTGTCAGATTTCAGCAACACTTTGAATGCATCAATAGGAATAATGGTATGAGTGATTTAGGTACCTACCTCGTTCCTGTCGTTCTGCAGGAAAAGAAATATAGGAAAGAATATGTTAAAGAAGCCAATATGTATCATATCACAATATGAATAACTGAATAACTTTAATGGTCATTCTTGAGGAACTCTGTTATTCATTCACTTTTGACTGCTAGTGTTTCAGTGATGATTTTTATTTACTTTTAATGATTATGTATTATAATTTTGCGGCAAATCAAATTGACCTCTGGTATTATAATAAAGACTGAACTGACCTGTATTAACTGTGAATAGTAGGATGTCTGCCAAACTCAAGTACAGCCCAAGTGAAAGTTTGAACCGTAGTTTGAGGTGTAGTCAAGTAGAGGAGAAGTAGAAATGATATGACTCTGTTTCTGTTTTTAAGCCAAGCACCGGCCATTAAAGGAAAAATCCACCCTTGGAAACTCTTCCGTTGCTAGATACAGGGCATATATTTGGCATTCTCAACAAGACATTGCATTAAAATGAGATTATGCAGTCAGAGGCTTGTGGTGCTGGCACATGTAGCAGTTGCACATGTTTTAATTAAACTAAGACGGCCATATTTTCTAAAATAACAGCAGGAGTGTAAGCTAATGAAAAAAAAGAGTATTCCCGTTTTCTTGTTATTTTATTTCTCAGGAAAGGAGAAATAGTTTGGGAGGGAATTCCAGGAACCTGTGTCCCAGTGTTAAACCCTCCTGCACAGGGAGATTGAAAAAAAAAGTGTTCTTAATTTTAAAGGAATAGTTTGGTATTTTGAACGCGTATGCCCCTAGGTTTCCCCTAGGTTTATATTGTAGTAGAGTAGGAGGGGGCAGCCCGGTGTTACCGGACGGGCGGAGCAGGCGGCTAGCGAAGTTATGGTTTCTACTAATAGGGATCATGATGGAAAACATGTTATTTGGGCCCAGGGTTCAAAATACAGAACTATTCCTTTAATCTCAAGTTTGTTAAATTGACGCACACAGAGAGAAGAGCGAGACAAGGCGTGGCGTCCTTTGCTGTTCACCAAGGTAAATTAGCCTACACTGGCATGCAGTGGTGGAAAAAGTACTCACATCCTTTAATTAAGTAAAAGTGGCAATACCATAATGGAAAAAGTCTTCATTAAAAGTAAACGTTCTGCATTCAAAAGTTTACTTAAGTAAAAGTATAGAAGTATTAGCAGTAAAATGTACTTAAGTATCAAAAGTAGAAGTACTCATTCTGAAGAACGGTCCCTTTCAGAGTGTTAAATTATTGATGCATTAGCCTGTAAGAAGTATTTTAATGTTGTAGCTGGTCCAGGTGGCGCTAGGTCAAACTACTCCATAAACTGTTGGGGAGTTTCAACTCTAATTTGCAACATATTTTATGAGCTTATCGTATGTTTAGCATGTAAAACCTTATTCTGCAGCCGTCAGATAAATGTAGTGGAGTAAACAGTACCATATTCCCTCTGGAATGTAGTGGAGTAAAAGTAGAAAGTCTCAAGAAATGGAAATACTCAAGTAAAGTGCCCTTACATAAAAACTGTACATAAGTACAGTGCTTGAGTCACTTTCCACCTCTGCTGGCATTAAAGTTTTCTGTCTCTGTCAGATTTCAGCAACACTTTGAATGCATCAATAGGAATAATGGTATGAGTGATTTAGATACCTACCTTGTTCCTGTCGCTCTGCAGGAAAAGAAATATAGGAAAGAATATGTTAAAGAAGCCAATATGTATCATATCACAATATGAATAACTGAATAACTTTAATGGTCATTCTTGAGGAACTCTGTTATTCATTCACTTTTGACTGCTAGTGTTTCAGTGATCATTTTTATTTACTTTTAATGATTATGTATTATCATTTTGCAGCAAATCAAATTGACCTCTGGCATTATAATAAAGACTGAACTGACCTGTACTAACTGTGAATAGTAGGATGTCTGCCAAACTCAAGTACAGCCCAAGTGAAAGTTTGAACCGTAGTTTGAGGTGTAGTCAAGTAGAGGAGAAGTAGAAATGATATGACTCTGTTTCTGTTTTTAAGACAAGCACCGGCCATTAAAGGAAAAATCCACCCTTGGAAACTCTTCAGTTGCTAGATACAGTGCATATATTTGGCATTCTCAACAAGACATTGCATTAAGATGAGATTATGCAGTCAGAGGCTTGTGGTGCTGGCACATGTAGCAGTTGCACGTTTTAATTAAACTAAGACGGCCATATTTTCTAAAATAACAGCAGGAGTGTAAGCTAATGAAAAAAAAAAAAGTATTCTGTTTTCTTGTTGTTTTATTTCTCAGGAAAGGAGAAATAGTTTGGGAGGGAATTCCAGGAACCTGTGTCCCAGTGTTAAACCCTCCTGCACAGGAAGATTGAAAAAAAAAGTGTTCTTAATTTTAAAGGAATAGTTTGGTATTTTGAACGCGTATGCCCCTAGCTTTCCCCTAGGTTTATATTGCAGTAGAGTAGGAGGGGGCAGCCCGGAGTTACCGGACGGGCGGACCAGGCGGATAGTGAAGTTATGGTTTCTACTAATAGGGATCATGATGGAAAACATGTTATTTGGGCCCAGGGTTCAAAATACTAAACTATTCCTTTAATCTCAAGTTTGTTAAATTGACGCACACAGAGAGAAGAGCGAGACAAGGCGTGGCGTCCTTTGCTGTTCACCAAGGTAAATTAGCCTACACTGACA
This sequence comes from Centroberyx affinis, assembly GCF_046629955.1. NCBI lineage: Eukaryota > Metazoa > Chordata > Actinopteri > Beryciformes > Berycidae > Centroberyx > Centroberyx affinis. The sequence continues at coordinate 48,724 of NW_027279823.1, read as the reverse complement.
TGCAGTGGTGGAAAAAGTACTCAAATCCTTTACTTAAGTAAAAGTAGCAATACCATAATGGAAAAAGTCTTTATTAAAAGTAAAAGTTCTGCATTCAAAAGTTTACTTAAGTAAAAAGTATAGAAGTATTAGCAGTAAAACGTACTTAAGTATCAAAAGTAGAAGTACTCATTCTGAAGAACGGTCCCTTTCAGAGTGTTAAATTATTGATGCATTAGCCTGTAAGAAGTATTTTAATGTTGTAGCTGGTCCAGGTGGCGCTAGGTCAAACTACTCCATAAACTGTTGGGAGTTTCAACTCTAATTTGCAACATATTTTATGAGCTTATCGTATGTTTGGCATGTAAAACCTTATTCTGCAGCCGTCAGATAAATGTAGTGGAGTAAACAGTACCATATTCCCTCTGGAATGTAGTGCAGTAAAAGTAGAAAGTCTCAAGAAATGGAAATACTCAAGTAAAGTGCCCTTACATAAAAATTGGACATAAGTACAGTGCTTGAGTCACTTTCCACCTCTGCTGGCATTAAAGTTTTCTGTCTCTGTCAGATTTCAGCAACACTTTGAATGCATCAATAGGAATAATGGTATGAGTGATTTAGGTACCTACCTCGTTCCTGTCGTTCTGCAGGAAAAGAAATATAGGAAAGAATATGTTAAAGAAGCCAATATGTATCATATCACAATATGAATAACTGAATAACTTTAATGGTCATTCTTGAGGAACTCTGTTATTCATTCACTTTTGACTGCTAGTGTTTCAGTGATGATTTTTATTTACTTTTAATGATCATGTATTATGATTTTGCGGCAAATCAAATTGACCTCTGGTATTATAATAAAGACTGAACTGACCTGTACTAACTGTGAATAGTAGGATGTCTGCCAAACTCAAGTACAGCCCAAGTGAAAGTTTGAACCGTAGTTTGAGGTGTAGTCAAGTAGAGGAGAAGTAGAAATGATATGACTCTGTTTCTGTTTTTAAGCCAAGCACCGGCCATTAAAGGAAAAATCCATCCTTGGAAACTCTTCCGTTGCTAGATACAGGGCATATATTTGGCATTCTCAACAAGACATTGCATTAAGATGAGATTATGCAGTCAGAGGCTTGTGGTGCTGGCACATGTAGCAGTTGCACATGTTTTAATTGAACTAAGACGGACATATTTTCTAAAATAACAGCAGGAGTGTAAGCTAATGAAAAAAAAGAGTATTCCCGTTTTCTTGTTATTTTATTTCTCAGGAAAGGAGAAATAGTTTGGGAGGGAATTCCAGGAACCTGTGTCCCAGTGTTAAACCCTCCTGCACAGGGAGATTGAAAAAAAAAGTGTTCTTAATTTTAAAGGAATAGTTTGGTATTTTGAACGCGTATGCCCCTAGGTTTCCCCTAGGTTTATATTGCAGTAGAGTAGGAGGGGGCAGCCCGGTGTTACCGGACGGGCGGAGCAGGCGGCTAGCGAAGTTATGGTTTCTACTAATAGGGATCATGATGGAAAACATGTTATTTGGGCCCAGGGTTCAAAATACAGAACTATTCCTTTAATCTCAAGTTTGTTAAATTGACGCACACAGAGAGAAGAGCGAGACAAGGCGTGGCGTCCTTTGCTGTTCACCAAGGTAAATTAGCCTACACTGACATGCAGTGGTGGAAAAAGTACTCAAATCCTTTACTTAAGTAAAAGTAGCAATACCATAATGGAAAAAGTCTTCATTAAAAGTAAAAGTTCTGCATTCAAAAGTTTACTTAAGTAAAAAGTATAGAAGTATTAGCAGTAAAACGTACTTAAGTATCAAAAGTAGAAGTACTCATTCTGAAGAACGGTCCCTTTCAGAGTGTTAAATTATTGATGCATTAGACTGTAAGAAGTATTTTAATGTTGTAGCTGGTCCAGGTGGCGCTAGGTCAAACTACTGCATAAACTGTTGGGAGTTTCAACTCTAATTTGCAACATATTTTATGAGCTTATCGTATGTTTAGCATGTAAAACCTTATTCTGCAGCCGTCAGATAAATGTAGTGGAGTAAACAGTACCATATTCCCTCTGGAATGTAGTGGAGTAAAAGTAGAAAGTCTCAAGAAATTGAAATACTCAAGTAAAGTGCCCTTACATAAAAACTGTACATAAGTACAGTGCTCGAGTCACTTTCAACCTCTGCTGGCATTAAAGTTTTCTGTCTCTGTCAGATTTCAGCAACACTTTGAATGCATCAATAGGAATAATGGTATGAGTGATTTAGATACCTACCTCGTTCGATTAGTGCTGCAGGAAAAGAAATATAGGAAAGAATATGTTAAAGAAGCCAATATGTATCATATCACAATATGAATAACTGAATAACTTTAATGGTCATTCTTGAGGAACTCTGTTATTCATTCACTTTTGACTGCTAGTGTTTCAGTGATGATTTTTTTTTTTTTTTTTAAAGATTTATTTTTGGCATTTTATGCTTTATTTCAGAGATACAGTGAGAGAGACACAGGAAGGTATGGGAGAGAGAGCGAGGGGAGGACATTCAGCAAAGGACCACGGGTTGGATTCGAACCCAGGTCGCTGCAGGAAGGCCTGAGCCAAATGGTACGCGCCCTACTTGGTGAGCCACCAGGGCGCCCCTCAGTGATGATTTTTATTTACTTTTAATGATCATGTATTATGACTTTGCGGCAAATCAAATTGACCTCTGGTATTATAATAAAGACTGAACTGACCTGTACTAACTGTGAATAGTAGGATGTCTGCCAAACTCAAGTACAGCCCAAGTGAAAGTTTGAACCGTAGTTTGAGGTGTAGTCAAGTAGAGGAGAAGTAGAAATGATATGACTCTGTTTCTGTTTTTAAGCCAAGCACCGGCCATTAAAGGAAAAATCCACCCTTGGAAACTCTTCCGTTGCTAGATACAGGGCATATATTTGGCATTCTCAACAAGACATTGCATTAAGATGAGATTATGCAGTCAGAGGCTTGTGGTGCTGGCACATGTAGCAGTTGCACATGTTTTAATTAAACTAAGACGGCCATATTTTCTAAAATAACAGCAGGAGTGTAAGCTAATGAAAAAAAAAAAAGAGTATTCCAGTTTTCTTGTTATTTTATTTCTCAGGAAAGGAGAAATAGTTTGGGAGGGAATTCCAGGAACCTGTGTCCCAGTGTTAAACCCTCCTGCACAGGAAGATTTAAAAAAAAAAGTGTTCTTAATTTTAAAGGAATAGTTTGGTATTTTGAACGCGTATGCCCCTAGGTTTCCCCTAGGTTTATATTGCAGTAGAGTAGGAGGGGGCAGCCCGGTGTTACCGGACAGGCGGAGCAGGCGGCTAGCGAAGTTATGGTTTCTACTAATAGGGATCATGATGGAAAACCTGTTATTTGGGCCCAGGGTTCAAAATACAGAACTATTCCTTTAATCTCAAGTTTGTTAAATTGACGCACACAGAGAGAAGAGCGAGACAAGGCGTGGCGTCCTTTGCTGTTCACCAAGGTAAATTAGCCTACACTGGCATGCAGTGGTGGAAAAAGTACTCAAATCCTTTACTTAAGTAAAAGTAGCAATACCATAATGGAAAAAGTCTTCATTAAAGGTAAAAGTTCTGCATTCAAAGGTTTACATAAGTAAAAGTATAGAAGTATTAGCAGTAAAACGTACTTAAGTATCAAAAGTAGAAGTACTCATTCTGAAGAACGGTCCCTTTCAGAGTGTTAAATTATTGATGCATTAGCCTGTAAGAAGTATTTTAATGTTGTAGCTGGTCCAGGTGGCGCTAGGTCAAACTACTCCATAAACTGTTGGGGAGTTTTAACTCTAATTTGCAACATATTTTATGAGCTTATCGTATGTTTAGCATGTAAAACCTTATTCTGCAGCCGTCAGATAAATGTAGTGGAGTAAACAGTACCATATTCCCTCTGGAATGTAGTGCAGTAAAAGTAGAAAGTCTCAAGAAATGGAAATACTCAAGTAAAGTGCCCTTACATAAAAATTGGACATAAGTACAGTGCTTGAGTCACTTTCCACTTCTGCTGGCATTAAAGTTTTCTGTCTCTGTCAGATTTCAGCAACACTTTGAATGCATCAATAGGAATAATGGTATGAGTGATTTAGATACCTACCTGTTTCCAGTCGGTTTTTTTCTACAGGAAAAGAAATATAGGAAAGAATATGTTAACGAAGCCAATATGCATAGGTGTCATTTACACAGGGGACGCTGGGGACATGTCCCCACCACTTTTTGAAATGGCCGATTTTGTCCCCACCACTTTTTAAAAGCATAATTTGTTAAAAATATTCTGAAAAATACCTTGCACCAAGAAATGTTAACTAACAAATGAGAACGCTTTGAGAAAGGTTTATTTGCACAATAAGAAAACATTGCAATGTAAATATAGAAGAAACAAATGCGCATTGTCCAAAAAAAGTAACATAAGCTAAAAAAAAAATCCCCCCTAGCCTACGTGCATGCGCCAATCAGTAACTTTAACAAATTCTTGAAATGTGTTGCAGCTGTGAATGTGATGCATATGGATGACTGTACTTGTGCAGTCGACGTTGCTGTGCGTTTTATGCTGAGTATTTCCATATTGTCGACTCTGTAGTAGCCTAGGCTTTGCCCTTTTGCTGCGCCGTTATGCAACTTTTTTCTCGCCGTAATGATCTACTCTGACCTCATACCGATCCCCCCATTACATTGCCTGAAATCGCACATGCTGAAGACCGAAAATGTTTTTTCATCTGAGCCCTTATGTCCCCACCACTTTTCAACACAAAGTGACGCCCTTGCCAATATGTATCATATCACAATATGAATAACTGAATAACTTTAATGGTCATTCTTGAGGAACTCTGTTATTCATTCACTTTTGACTGCTAGTGTTTCAGTGATGATTTTTATTTACTTTTAATGATTATGTATTATGATTTTGCGGAAAATCAAATTGACCTCTGGTATTATAATAAAGACTGAACTGACCTGTACTAACTGTGAATAGTAGGATGTCTGCCAAACTCAAGTACAGCCCAAGTGAAAGTTTGAACCGTAGTTTGAGGTGTAGTCAAGTAGAGGAGAAGTAGAAATGATATGACTCTGTTTCTGTTTTTAAGCCAAGCACCGGCCATTAAAGGAAAAATCCACCCTTGGAAACTCTTCCGTTGCTAGATACAGGGCATATATTTGGCATTCTCAACAAGACATTGCATTAAGATGAGATTATGCAGTCAGAGGCTTGTGGTGCTGGCACATGTAGCAGTTGCACATGTTTTAATTAAACTAAAACTGACATATTTTCTAAAATAACAGCAGGAGTGTAAGCTAATGAAAAAAAAAAGTATTCCCGTTTTCTTGTTATTTTATTTCTCAGGAAAGGAGAAATGGTTTGGGAGGGAATTCCAGGAACCTGTGTCCCAGTGTTAAACCCTCCTGCACAGGAAGATTGAAAAAAAAGTGTTCTTAATTTTAAAGGATTTGAACGCGTATGCCCCTAGGTTTCCCCTAGGTTTATATTGCAGTAGAGTAGGAGGGGGCAGCCCGATGTTACCGGACGGGCGGAGCAGGCGGCTAGCGAAGTTATGGTTTCTACTAATAGGGATCATGATGGAAAACCTCTTATTTGGGCCCAGGGTTCAAAATACCAAACTATTCCTTTAATCTCAAGTTTGTTAAATTGACGCACACAGAGAGAAGAGCGAGACAAGGCATGGCGTCCTTTGCTGTTCACCAAGGTAAATTAGCCTACACTGGCATGCAGTGGTGGAAAAAGTACTCAAATCCTTTACTTAAGTAAAAGTAGCAATACCATAATGGAAAAAGTCTTTATTAAAAGTAAAAGTTCTGCATTCAAAGGTTTTCTTAAGTAAAAGTATAGAAGTATTAGCAGTAGAACGTACTTAAGTATCAAAAGTAGAAGTACTCATTCTGAAGAACGGTCCCTTTCAGAGTGTTAAATTATTGATGCATTAGCCTGTAAGAAGTATTTTAATGTTGTAGCTGGTCCAGGTGGCGCTAGGTCAAACTACTCCATAAACTGTTGGGGAGTTTCAACTCTACTTTGCAACATATTTTATGAGCTTATCGTATGTTTAGCATGTAAAACCTTATTCTGCAGCCGTCAGATAAATGTAGTGGAGTAAACAGTACCATATTCCCTCTGGAATGTAGTGGAGTAAAAGTAGAAAGTCTCAAGAAATGGAAATACTCAAGTAAAGAGCCCTTACATAAAAATTGTACATAAGTACAGTGCTTGAGTCACTTTCCACCTCTGCTGGCATTAAAGTTTTCTGTCTCTGTCAGATTTCAGCAACACTTTGAATGCATCAATAGGAATAATGGTATGAGTGATTTAGATACCTACCTCGTTTCAATCGTGCTGCAGGAAAAGAAATATAGGAAAAAATATGTTAAAGAAGCCAATATGTATCATATCACAATATGAATAACTGAATAACTTTAATGGTCATTCTTGAGGAACTCTGTTATTCAGTCACTTTTGACTGCTAGTGTTTCAGTGATGATTTTTATTTAGTTTTAATGATTATGTATTATGATTTTGCGGAAAATCAAATTGACCTCTGGTATTATAATAAAGACTGAACTGACCTGTACTAACTGTGAATAGTAGGATGTCTGCCAAACTCAAGTACAGCCCAAGTGAAAGTTTGAACCGTAGTTTGAGGTGTAGTCAAGTAGAGGAGAAGTAGAAATGATATGACTCTGTTTCTGTTTTTAAGCCAAGCACCGGCCATTAAAGGAAAAATCCACCCTTGGATACTGTTACACTGTTATTTATCATCAGTCTGGGATGTTCAGTGCTTTCCAAGAGTTATTTTGTGAAGTGTTGTAATTAACTTTTTCAGTGTACCTACTTTCCCTCAGCCTGCCTCATCTACTTCTACTGCAGTTAGTGATTTGCTATGTTTCCCAAAATGACTTTCAACAATCTCCAGAGAATGGGTGTAAACTTGTTGCTTTCAATCAAATATAAATATAGCTGGCTAGCCAACTAGTTAGTGAACATTTGGGTGTGTCTGTGATAGCGGCCCTTAGTAGTTAGTGGTTACTGTCTAGTAGACTATAGCTGAATGGCTTCTGTCAGCATTTCTGGCTCTTCTACGATGGATTTCTTCCTGTATGATTGTTGAACGTCTTTGCAAAATGAGTCTAGAAAGAAGCCCTTTGCTCTTTGATTCTGAGGGACGGACACCAAAAGCTGATGTTTACCGCTGACGTTTTAGATCGCTGACATTTTTTCTGCTATCAATACCTTGCCGCGACGTCATGTTGTCTACATTTGACCAGTTTTATACAGAATTTTACAGAATAAGAACAAGACTAAGAGTCTAACAGCCACAAAACATTTAATTTTGTGGAAGCGCCCCTGCCGGTAATCAAACACAGGTCTCCTGATTGAGAGTCTGCAATCTAACTATCTAATCTAAGGTGAACAATAACAACAAACAAATACAAGGTACATCACCAATAACTGTTTTTTAACAGTATTAAAGTGTTCAGGGTGGATTTTCCTTTAAATGTTCAACTTTCACTCCTCTGTCTGAGAATTCTTTAATAAGGATTTGGTTTTAGACTTTTTACTGCTGGGAGGATTACTTATCTCTGTTGTAGAACCACACTCCTGGAAGATAATCCAAGACTAGACTAATAGCATCAGTCAGATATACAGAAATACAAATAAACCAAACACAAATGAATATGAATAATGTCAATGAAAGGCAAATAACCATTTGATTAGATAATATTAATCAAATAAATACATATCAATTCAGTATAAATAAATACAGTATCTCATGGCTTCCCACCTGCTCTCCTTTTGTATATGAGGATCGGTATCAGCATCAGCATCAGCATCAACACTACTCCCAGGGAGATGCTGAGTGAGAAGATTGTGTCCTTCAGTTTCTGTTCTGTGAAAAATAACAACAACAACAAAAACAAGTTTGTTTACATGGACACACTGTTCTACTGTAGTTAACAGCTAATACCCCAATTAAGATCTTATTGGAATTTGTTTTTGTGCATATTCATATCAAGATAACGGGTATTCCTGTATACAGAAATAAAAAGAATATTGTCCGTTATATTGTCAATGTCAATTATTCAATTTTATAAGTAAGTATTCTATGGAATTAATTATACAATTAATTTGAATGTTTTATGTTTACGTATACTCAGTGTCAGGGGATATTTTGACATATGAAGTGCACTGCAAACAAATGTCAAGGTGTTTAGTTTTATATTCAGTTTTAAAATCTTTTTTTTGTTTTTTGTTGCAATTGTTTGGAATTGTTTCCAATGCAGTTTCACGATTTTCCTTGAAACAAGTGTCAATATCTTGAAACAAGGCAGAATAAGGCAGATCACTGCACTACTGTCAAGAAAAAACAGGTCAATTCATTTTTTTTCAATTAAGAAAAATAAGATTTTAAGATTCAATACTACATTAAATGTGTTGTTAAAGTGGATATTTTTGCAGTGTGGTAACTCACTATGGATGAGGGGGTTCCTGATGGGTTCACTGCTCTCCAGACTGACTTGGTTCTCCAGTATACAGCTGAACATGGTATCGCTAAAATCCTCCTCCTATAAGATGAGTGAAATAGAATTAGTTAAAAGCTCAAAAACCAATCATTATTTTTTCTAAATAATTGACATTAATTCAGCAGCTTAAACTCAGGTACTCTGGTTAAAGGACAGTCTCTCCAACCACTAAGCCACCCTGCTGCCCAAATTGGCAAAATGGAAGCATCCAAAAACCATACAGATCTCTCCCTAAACAAATATGCTCTGTTGAGAGGAATTGCTTAGACACAGTGCATCGATATAAAATATATAAAATATATATATGTATGTATGTATGTATGTATGTATGTATGTATGTATGTATATATATATATATATACATATATACATATATGTACACCTCACTCCCCTCTTCCAGTCCCTTCACTGGCTTCCCATCTCTGCTCACATCAAATGTAAGACACTGGTACTCGCCTACAGGGCAGCACATCAAACCGCCCCCTATCTACAATCACTGGTCAGGTTCCAAACTCCGGATCATTCGCTTGGCTCCTCCACCCTTGCACGTCGCCTCGCCCCTCCATCGCTATGCAGACTCAGAAGTCGCTCATCCCAGTCGTGACTCTTCTCTTCCCTGGCACCACAATGGTGGAACGAGCTCCCCCCTTCTGTCAGAACGGCTGAATCATCTTTCACTGGAGACTGATGACACATCTCTTCAGGTTACACCTGAACCCCTCTTGGGGTAACCTATCTATCATGTAACAATCTTTTTACCCCTTCTACTTTTATTAAAATATATATATATAAAAAATTCTCTGATTCTACAAGTGCTACTTATTACCTCCGCCAAGGAGGTTATGTTTTCGGTGCCGTTTGTTTGTTTGTCTGTTTGTTTGTCTGTTAGCAGGATTACGGAAAAACTACTGGCCCAATTTTCATGAAACTTTGTGGAAGGGTGTAGCATAGGCCAAGGAAGAACCCATTAAATTTTGGAGCAGATCCGGATCCGACTCACGAACAAGCAATAATAGCACAAACCTTGGCGGAGGTCTGCGCTCTCCCGAGTGCCCTTCTAGTTCCTACTGATTCCTTCATCAGCTACTGAGGCTTAGCTGATGAAGACTGTGATATACGGTCGGTTTGACTACTGTTGACAAAATGTACTGATTGTAAGTCGCTTGGACAAAAGCATCTGCTAAATAATGTAATATAATGTACAGTATATATAAAACCCCAGAACTTTTCCATCACTGTCCATATATAAGTCAGAGTGCTTCCATGACCAGAAATTGTTATTCCTTCCAGGTTTGTTATTGTTTTTCAACTCAAAAAAGGTCTAAAGGGCTTAACAGGCTGGTGAAAAACAGCTGAAAATCACCAGCTAATGCAATGAATGTGTGAAACAATTTGGAAAATACATTCTGGTGTGTTCCTGTAAAGTGACCCATTTTTTTAATTCCCTGATATTCCGTGACTTCCCCAGAGAATTTATCAAAATCCCTGACTTTCCCTGTCTGGAAAACACTTCTCAAAATTCCATGATATTCCAGAAATCCAATGATCAATGGGCATTGGATTGGACAAAAAAATTCTGATTGTACAAATGCTACTTATTCCTATTGAAGGCTTAGCTGAGCTGGCCATTCACTAAGTCTCACATGGACAGAAAGAAACACAGCGGTACAAACGCACACACTCTGTCACCAGCATTGCCATACTCGTACCTTTGTAATTTTGAGTTGCTTGGGTAACTCAATATTTATCGTGTCTCCTGTCTTCCAGCTGTAGCTGACTGGTTCAGCGTCTCTGGTGTCTCCACCACAGCTCAGAAGACAGAAGGTCAACTCAGCATCACACCATGTAAAGACGGTGGGTTTAGAGACAGGAGCTGTTGTTGAGAGGAGGAGAAAAGGCTGTTACAATCATGATGACTCTGTCTCAGATGCACATTTTTGTTTTCACACCCGATGTTAAACCAAGTGGTGAATTCTGGGGAAAACAACACACAACTCCACATCACCCACTTGATGACACTGGCCAAACTGCCAACATAATACACTTACAGATGACACTGAGTTGAGTCTGGCTGGTGGCTTTGTAGTTGATCTCTGCTGTGTACAATCCACTGTCTTCTCTGGTCAATCCTGTGATCTTCAGCTCTCCAGTTGAATTGTTCAGGTCACCGCGATCTTCAAATATGCACCAACATGGTTAGGGTCAGCTTCTCACCATGAAGTTATTACTATTGTAACTAAGACTCGGGAACAAAGACCACGCCTCAAGCACACATTACATTTCCTGCTCCACCCTATTTAAATGCGCCTAACCATTACTTTTTCTCTCTCTCATATGTGTCAGTTCTCTCATCCCTCCCCCCAAACCCTTTTTTTCTGTCTTTCAAGCTCTTCCCTCTCAGTACAGGAACCACAGGGGCAAATGATGGAGCCAGAAGACTCCCCATCAGCGAGACAGTGCCCCCACCCTGAGCCTCAATTCCCTGGTTCCTCGAGCTAACCATCGACCCCAACTCATCCGACCCCTCGATTCATCCCTTCATCTTGACCCCTGATTCATCCCTCCACCCTCGACCCTTGTTTCATCCCTCCATTCTCGACCCCTCTTTCTCTCAATGAACCGCCTAAATACATCTCATAGTGGTGTGGTCTTTGTTAGTGAAAGAGTTCTTAACCATTATCTGACCCTTATTTAACCAGGAAACCTGACTAAAAACACACAGTTGTCCAGTACAGCCACAGCTTTCTACTGTTGGCCACTAAGCAGCTGAACTGGAGCAGTTTGAATTTGAAGGAAGAAACAGCCATAAAACACTTAAATACTGTTAAAAAAAAACAACTAATGGTATATTTCTTATTCCCGTGGTTAACCGGCCTAATATCGACGACATGATGTCATGTTGAGATATTTCCAGAGCAGCAACAATGGAGTTTAACATCAGAAAATCTTTCAACTTCCTAAAACAGCAACAGTAAACATCAGGTTTTGATGTCAGTCCCTCAGAATCCAAGAGCAAGGGCTTCTTCTCGATTGCGTTTCATTCACCACTTCCACTCAGACTTACCCAACTGCTCCAGGAATTTGAACTGAGAGTTTCTTTCATTCACAAATAAATCTAACCCTAACCACTGTGCCATTTAGCATAAATCTGAGAGAAAACAGTTCATCCCTCCCATCCCCCTGTTAAATCTGAGCTGAAATCAGCCACTGTGTCTCAGTATACCTTTGAATTGACGGTAGGAATCCACCTCCATTCCATCCCACTCCATGGCCATGTCAGGTCCATGTTTCCACACTATGCTGGTGATGGGGCCAGTCAGAGAGGACAAGTCTGGACTGAGGACAACATTGTCGCCTACTTTCTTGTAGAGTGGTTCTTCTGCAAAGACAAAAAGTATGGAAGCTGTGACATTTTAAATTTGAGTGTTAAGTCCTTGTGCTTTGGCAGTGTCAGGTGGATTGGAGCAGAAACACTTTGCTTCTCATCAACTAGGTAAACATCCAACCTGGTTTTAGACTTAAAGGCATGCCTTGAAATTTTGACTGTCTTCTGATATTTTTCTTCATCAGGCTGTTGTAACATAAAGGGAGAAAAAGTTTCAGCAATTGTCCTTTAGTGATCCTAAAAACGGCTTGTTAGCATGGTCATCGTTCCTCCTTGATACTCAAACACTGAAAGAGTCTCATTCAGGGTTAAAATCGTTTTTTTTTTTTTAAACTAGTGACATTAAAACAAGTTGACTTGCATTGGAAAAGTGAAATCATCTCAACACATAGGAGATATTTCAAGGTATTTCAAGAAAAACAATTTAATACTCAATATTACATTAAATTATATCTTAAAAGTTTTTGCGGTGTCTATTCTTTTCTGTTCTGTTCCATTCTAATATGTTCTACTGTTTTCTATTCTATACTATTCTATTCTATGTCAAGCCACAGTCAATCTAGATTCAGATCATGGCCTACAGACTAGTGCAGCCTGTGAGTTATTGTCCTTTCCAGTATTTGACTATTACATGAAGTCCTGCTGTAGACTAGACTACTTCATCTCTAATCTGATCTTCCTGCCTGCAGACTGGGTGCGGCCAGCAGCAGGGAAATGGAAAATAATTACACTGCAACACAACATATTGCATTCACCTGGGGGGGGAAAAAAAACAGCCCGTTTTTTTTTAATTAATGACTTATTTTCTCATAATTCTGAGACAATAAACTTACTAAATGATGATGATGTGTGCTTGTAGAGGCGCATTTCACGTGCACACTGATGGACTATTAGTGTCTGAGGGGCTTTTTAAGAACGTGCATGATTTTAGTTCAGCTGTGAGCCTGACTGCGTCTTGAGTCACCATATATCTATACAGCTTGAATACATTTCAGATGCATAACCGCATATCCGTGAAGCAGATATGGAGGTATTATTGGAGCAAAACATCTGAGCACCTGTGACAGTGGAATTTGTAGTTGTAGAAAATACTCACACAAAATTAACCAATGATTTAAAAAATGATAATTCAAAGAGCCGAGTCTGCAGCAGAACCTAGAACCTAGAAACCTGCACATGAACGCGCCGTCGTCACGGTCGCTATGACAACGCCACTAGACTCGTTCATGTGGGACAGGCGGGGCCAAGAAAGACACTACTGCGCAGGTGCCCAAACGAGCTCCTTTGATTGGCCAAAAGGGTTCTGTGATCTCTGAACAGTGCCCGCCCCTGGCTCTACAGGTACGAATCCACATTTCACTGAGATATGTGGTGCAAATGTCAGAGCGCGCGGAACTTGTAATTTGTGAGCGAAAAAACAGCATTTCAGATTCGTAGCGGCAGATTCAAGCAGTTGTAGTTATTGACTTGTGTTTGTGCTAGAAAAATATCCAAGAAAAAAAAATATTTGTGGGAAAATATTCTACAGGTGTGCAACTCTCATTGCATGAATTCACATACTGATTTGCGGATGTGCAAATTTTGTCCATGACTTCACATTATTTGATACGGGTGTGTGAATGTGTTTTGCACCATATTCACTGCAGCAACTGTAGCAAAAATGTGAGCGTATGAGTTCCTTAATGTGTGATTCGTAGAATAGGATTTGTGCACCTGTAAATGAAGAATTTGAGAAGGTGTAACTTGTTGTGTTGTGTTTGTGGGAGAGAGAAAAAATTCTACAAGTTTGCAACTCTTAAAGCATTTTTCTCTGTGACTTCAAATTTACTGATACACATGTGTGAGTATTTTCTACAACTACAAATTCCACTGTCACAGGTGCTCAGATGTTTAGCTCCAATAATACCTCCATAAGCAGAGGCCATTGGCTCAACTGATCCTGGAGAGATAACACGATGTCGAGGCCTGTCAAGCTTTCCACCTGAACAACCCTTAAGTCCCAAGGTGCCTGCACAAAGCCGATGAACTTGACAATGCCATCTATATTACTCAAAGACTATCTGCCAATGTCTCAAACCAAGACGGAAAAAAATACTGGATTAAATTAAGATTAAATTAAATTAAATTAAGCTGTGTCGTGTTGGCCTTCCGTGAAATGCACAACATCATGCTCATCATTTCCACCCGGATGTATCGAGATAATTATGTCAGAAAAATGTAATAAATTCATTAAAAAAAATATTTGAAAACCGCAGATTTTCCGGGTGAATGCAATACACTTCCGTACAGTTACACCCTTGAGTGTAACCCTTCACATATTTAGCTACTCTACACATATAGGATATAGGCCTACAATAAGCCTGCTCTCCACAGGCTGTAAAATCAATAGAAACTTACGGGAAGCTGCGCTCAGTGCGGCCAGCAGGCAGACGAACAACCCGGTCAGAGTTACAGAAGGCGACATCCTCTTCTCTGTAATCTACTGCACCGGCAGAACCGGAGGAAATCCACACTTGTGACGGACTGACTTCTGAACCCAGAGAAACATGTCAAGTGTTTAAAAGTTTATAAGATCAGGCGATGCAAAAGCCGTGAGAAGACTCCGTATGGTAGAGGCTGATTAAAAGTGAAAGTGAGAGTAAAACAGGCAGTAGTAGGCTATATTACAGTGTGTATATATATATTACAGAAATGGAGTAAACATGTAATGTATTTAAAAGATTAAAAGATTAAAACAAATAAAAACAAACCGTAGAGAGAAACAGGCTGGACACGGAGGAGGTTAATCCAAAAAGTGAAAGGGAAAGTAAAAATTGCAGCCCAACTCCGTGTCTCCACCCCCATAGTAGGTGGAAAATAGTCCAATAAGGTCACTGTAAACTCACTGCTGAGCACCACAGACACAGCTTAAGTCCCTGTAGGAATATTACAGTGATACACAGTTAAAGAAAACACAAAGTGCAATAAGGTCACTTTAAACTCAGTATTGAGTACCACAGAAGCAAGTTAAGTCCCTATATGAATATTATAAATATTGTAATATTCCATTAAGCCATAGTAAATGATCTTGGACAAAGATGAGCTTGTGTCTGTTAGTTTGAGAGTATAAAAGGTATAATCAAAATCCTAAAATCCTGCATGAATCTGCATTCCGTAGAGCTAATACTGACTTGGCACAATACTCCTATCACTTGAGAGGTTAATTCAGCATGAAGGGATTGGTTTGAGACTTCTTCCTCACGTTAGGATTGATGCTCCACGTTGTTCATCACAGAATTCTATCAAAGTCGTGGCTAAAAGCATCATGGGAGGTTCATTCCACTCAAAACTTGTATCTCATGCTGTGAGCTTTCATAAGATGGCTATTAACCAGGTAGAGCAAATTATGAAGTGAATTTGAGTGAGTTAATTAAGGACGCTTTGATTCAAGAATGCAGATTAATGGAAATACATTTAAATAATCCTTATAATAGTAACACATAGGAAAAACGATTGTTGCTCCTTGCATTGTAGAGGATTCATTGGAAACAGAGCTAATGCATACGTGAAGGTTTATGTCTATGTAAAGTGTCCCTTTGTTTTTTATTGTTTTGTATTCAAATGTTTATTAATTTTTAAGTCCAAGATAATAAAGTAATAAGTTCTAATGAGATTGCTCTTAGTTGCTTGACACCTGAAATGACCTTTTCAGGTTTGTCTGCGTTGAGGAAGAGAAGAGGTTGTTTGTCATTCATTTTTTTATATGTAAAGCCAAAGTCAACATACAGAAGTGCAAACATTAGACAGAGTGGTAAACATACATGCACACACACTGCAAGCATTACTTATTTTACACTGAGGGTGTTTCACATCCTTTTTTGTCTCCACTTATTTCTTACTGCAGATATTTCACACTATTTCACTCTACTGGTCAAAATCCTGCATAGACTTTATTCATGCTGTAAAGTTGGCCGAATGGCTGAGGCACAAAAGAGATGGTTCTGTTCATCAGTCCAGGTGTTTTATTTACAAGCAGTGCAGTCCCATGCAGCTTATATACAGTGCAGACAAACAAATTGCCCAATTGAAGAAAAAAGGAAAAAATACAACTTGCAAAAAAATAGACAAAACGAAGAAAAAAAAGGATATACTTATAAATCAAATCTACACTATTAGGCAATGCCCCTTCAGATAAGGGCCCTCTGCAGATGACAGCGTTCTGGCCTGCCTCTGCCAGCAAGGTCTGCTATCCTCTCCCAAGGAGCTCCAGCCTCCACCTTTATATAGCAGCTGGCTCCTACTAGACATCAGTTAGTATATGATACTCAATTATCTCCTAGCATTATTCACCTGGTTCATATTACCCCACAATATTATATTCAACAATAATAAAGGTCATTAGACATTTCCAAAAACAACTGATCCACTCCAAAAGTATTAAAATAATGTAACAACCCTGTTCAATATGTGTTGTGATTATGCTTACTGTCAGTTATGGCCAGTTATGGGAGATGTTTGTTAGCGAGTTTGTACCTCTCATCTGCTGTCTGTCAATCACCAGTGTTAGGGTGCTGAGTGTTCCTGTTGTTGGTTAGAGGCAGGGGGAGGCGGGTCAAGGAAGTAGGTGATTGGTTCTTGTTGTTGTTGTTCCGTGTCTCGGCCTGTCCTAAAGAGTTTTTGGTTGTCTGAGAGAGTTTTGGTACGGCGTGGTTACGGCCGACAGTGACCAAAGTTTAGTCAAATAAATGCACTGAATTGCAAGATAATCATTTCTCCTGATTCTCGTGATTATTCAACGTATCGGTCCTTGACGGGACGCCACAATAACTTTTCAAGAAACCCACAATTAAACACCCCTGCCCAGTGGTGGCCAGTAATCGGCTGATTGAGTGGGGCGGGACTATATGGCTCTCATTGACTGACAAAACATAAACGATAATACAAAAAAAATAAAATTATAAATTCACTCTTAGTTTAATATAGCGAAAATAAGTCATATTTCCTAATTGGCGATTTAATTATTATAGGAAAACTCTTAATATAGCCTGTATTTCAAATAAATTATGGAGGCAATAAAATCAATGGAAGCACATATCCACAGGTGCTAGCAAACTAACCAAGGGCTGGACAGACTGTAGGCTAGGCTACTTTTTACAAAATAAAAAAAAGACCGTCCACAACCTGTCACCTCGGCCATCAGCAGAGGAACGGAAACAAAACGCTGCATTGCGAATGGAGCAGTCACATGATTAGTTAGTGACGGATTTGTAAACAACAGTAACCTGAAAGCTCGTCTGCTGCCCTACACACTTTAACAGTAGGTAGGCCTACCGTTTTCACCTTGTGGTATTTAAGTAACGGTGTGTAGTGCTTCAGTGCATTTAACTGAGTTGAATTGTACACGCGCGCCGTGGGTCTGTACAGGATCTGTGCTTGTTTTCATACCCGCTTCTGCAGAATACTCAGGTGTAGCTCTCCCTCTGTCTGTCACCAGAGCTGTTTGATACTGATCTCGGGTCTGTCCGGGCCAAGCTGCTTGGTATGAAGCTTTTCCTGTAGTTCGCTCAATTCGCTGCCAATAAAAGTGGGAGTGTCTGGGGCGCAGAGAGCTGCGTCTCAGGTCACCTGCTTGCCAAAAGTTGAAGGACTTACATACTGTACACACTCGTTTGGCCGGCGACCTTCACACAGGAAGTATATAGGCTATTCACACAGATACAATTTGGAACCAATTTTTAATGAATGCTGACAGGCGCTGACAGACTACCAGGCGCATTGTACGAGTAAACAATTTTTATTTTATAATTATTTCGCATTATCAAATTCATTTATGTTTAACATGTTTAAGTAGAATTTCTTCTCTAGTTGGAGGGGGGCGGCGCCCAAGCGGCCCGCATTAATGCAAGATGTAATTAGAAGTGTGTGTGTTTGCATCTTACTTTCTATTTTTGGAAGATTCTACATTTTAAAAAAGAGAATGACCAGCAGGATTTTTTCCCTTAGTTTCCCTTAAAAATCTGTAATTACCATGTAGATTGTACGGTTCTTAAAGTGTAACTGTACATAAGTAGCATTTAATAAAAATGTGAGTAAACTATGAACTCCAGTCAGCGATCACTACAAGGCAAACCACCAGCATTATATCTTCAGAACAACATTAGGCTACTTTATGTAGACCTTGAAAAGCCTTGAAATGTCCTTATGATTTATACATCAGTCTAACATGTATTTACTACATGTATACACTGAATTTACATCATAAAGATTTCCTATCATATTTCAAATCTAAGGTTTGACTGAGGCCTAAATATTTGAACCCGGCCCAACAAGCACACATAACTTCTGTTCAAACCTGAACCTATCTTGGCCAGTATATCCTTTTGTGAGCTCAAACCTGAGTAAAACCCCAAATTGATACTAATTTGCTAATTTGCTAATCATAAATTGCTAATAACAATGTTTCAGTAATCTTGGCTCAGGTCCTGTTTGATTTAGCCCTAAATGTTAAGCTGTTTTTGAAGCTCTGCAGTAATGAAGCGACTGTACCTGGGTCCAGAGGAAAAGGGGATGAAGGCGTGAGAAGAGCGCCCCCCTGTGTTGGCAGGGTCAAAACACAGAGGATGAAACTCCTGAGAGAGTCACAGAGCAACCAGTTGTCACATTTACTTACAGAATGTGTTTAAGAAATAGAAGAGATATTTCATTCCTTACATGTGGGTTTGTCCAGACAGTGGGGTTGTGGTGAGTTCCATAAATACTGACCAAACAGATTGTACCTGGGGAAGGACAGTTTTGGGGATATATTTAATTAAATGGGGAATGGTTTCAAAGACTGACTGTCCTGATCAGAGGTTTCACCGTTCTCTTCCCCTACAGAAGAAGTGACAAAAGTCTTCTCAAATGGGACTCACTGGGACAAAACCTTTATCAAATGGAGGTCTGTGGTCTAAAGTGTATCGACTTAGGACTCTTTCACATGAGAAATGTTTGGGAAGTTTGGCCAAATCGAATCCATGACAGGAACCGAGACCAGAGATGGTCAAGTCTGATTTGAGACTGATAAAAACGTCATAGAATGGTCGCTGCCTCTTGCTTGAACAGTGAGGCTGAAATTTCGCAATAGTTTTGGATGTGCTATGTCAGCAGTTACAAAGTCACGCTCAGACAAAGAAAGAAGGGAAGAAATGACAGAAAGAAAACAGAGAACTTCATGTATTCTCTGTATCTCTCTCTCTCTCTCTCTCACACACACAAACACACAGTACTGTTCCAGAGGAGTCAGCTGTAATGTACAAGGCCTTGGTTGTTGTTTGAGCCTGTGGCCCAAACCAGACAATTATACTACAGGTGGATTACTACATTAGACCAAATGGGCTACTGAGGTTCGTCTATTGAGAGCAGAAAGGGTAAATAATGAAATCAGACACAAACTCCTTATGCTGGTTTGTTTTGAAAATTGGAAAAACAATGACAACAACCCTAATACATATTCATCATATATAAATCATAAAAATGTAACCACTGTGATACAAAACCCTTTTTAACAATTCATCATATGATCAGTATTTGCAATGTGAAATTAAAAAAGCCGGCCCCAGGCTTTTGGAGGCCCTAAAAGAGATGGTGTTTATGGCCCCAAAACATTCCAACCATGACCATCAAATTACTCCCACCTGTAATAAAAAATTAAAATTCCATTATGTTACCCCTCCTAGCAAACAACAGCATAGAAAGTTTATGCCATGGGCCGGCTCTGCATGAGACACTTATGTTATTTAGTAAGGACAGTGCATATTAATGAACATTTAAAACCAAATGTAAATATGACAGATTTAGTCACCAGGCTAATTTTCATCTGTTGTCCCTTAGCAGGTTGATGTCACAGTTAAAAATACATGTCAAAGTTTAATAAATCTATAAAAGATAGGAAGGGGAGAGGGAAAAAAACACCCACCATAAACATACAAATTAGTTCACAGTACAAAACAGCACATACTACCTAAAACTCTACACAATAAACAAATCTGAAATATATACAAAACAACACATAACATACAGACAACACATCCAGAGGTTTTTAATGTTAAATTATGGGAGCAGTTTTCATTATCCAGTAACCATTTTTTTTAATGTTTGGTAAATGAACTAAGGGTTGGCAAAACCCTAATGATACTTGGTATCGTGTTCCACGTCTGTGTGGCTCAATATGAATAAGTTGACTTACCAAAGGCACTTTTTCTAAAAGGAACTAGACAGTCTCCTCTGGTGCCCGCTCTAGTTGTCCTGTTAGTGTTTCTCTGTATAAACTCCTTTAGAGGAGGAGGGACTAGACCATGGAGGATTTTATACACCAAGATATAATCTGCATATTTTATATTTTCCCAGCTGAACAAAGCATATTTCTTCAAGACAAAAACAGTTTCAACAGGCTTTAGTGTGGTCTTACAAGCCAGTGCCCAACTTGTTATACAGTATGTCATATGTGGGATAATCATTGCATTCAAATATAATTTGGATGAATCAGTAGTTGAGTTATTTCTAATTAGACAGATTAAATTAGATTCTATTGATGGTTCTGCTGTGAGCTGTGAAGTATTTGTTCCTAATACAAACACATCTGGGTCTATCCGTACTTTCCTTTTATAAAAAAAACAAAAACAAAACATACAAACAGTTTTCGACACCTTGAGATGTAAATGTGAACGTTCCAGTTAGAAATAGAGACCCTGAAGAGGTTGCAGGTGAGATAACAGCTTTGGGGGCTCAAACTCCTGAGCCTTTGCCCTGACAGTCACAGCTTATCCTCCTAGAATGCATTCATTGGTGTGTATTTGTGTACATTTTTGTTGTACACAAATACACACTGAAAAATACACTGAAACATAATGTTCAAACAGTTATGTTTTTTTAAAACAGCCACCATGACCCTCACCAAAATTAATATCCGGTGCAGGAGTTGATTTATCTGTCAGTGCCTAGTGCTGTTGTGACAAATCAGGCAGATGAGAACCCAAAAGCAGACACACAGAGGCAAAATGGTGTAGGAAAATCTCACTCTTCACTAGGTAGTAAAGGTAGAGATGAAACAAGCGACCAAACAGACGAGGGTCAGGCAATGCGGGGGTCAGAATACAGGCAATACTGGCAGAGAACATGAACGTGAGAGAGCTTGGACACAGGGCACACAAGACGATCTGGCAGAGACAAGAGGGAAAGAGACTGGTATATACAGTATAGCCTACTGCTAAAGCTGGGGACACGTTCAAAGATTTTTCCAATCACAAACGACAATGAAAGGTTTGAGGAGCTTACATTTAACAAGTGAAATTTACAGATTTCCAGTCTCTTGTGACGCACACACACAACAATGAGCACAAATCAAAAGACCAGACCTGAGAGTAAGCGGCCGCAGTTCTCTCACGAGAATGTGATTTTTTTGGTACACACCTGCACTCGCGAGAATGTATTTTTCCGCGATATTTTGATACCAAAAATAAGTGTTGTAACTACGGCAGCTGAGAAGGCCATTCTTTGCGTTCTTTTCGAAGAATTTTTGGAGCTTGATGAAATCGGTTTAAATACGTGTTTAATACTACAAAATACGCTCAATGTTACACAATGTCACTGCCCTTGCTGTCCAGAATAGCAGAGAACATCCCAATCGAGTGAATGGGTTTGTGGAACCTGTGGTTCCTAATTATAGTGATCCAACATTTCCTCGCATTTCAGGATGACAAGGCAAACATTTCAGGTGAAGGATAATCCACTTCTTACCTTCGAGACTGTGTTACGATCTATATGAGCTAATTATTTTATTATGAGTATTAGGCCTATTATTATTGCTGATCATTGTTGTTGTGATATGATATTGTAATATTTACCATTATATATTTAGAGGAGTAGAGTGGAGTAGAAAAGTTTATGAAAGTGTCACTCCACAATGGAACAAACAATAGCAAAAGATACAAACATGTCTTCTAATTAGTTCAGTTGTTGCAGACACCAAGCCGCAGCGGACGCATTTGTAAAGGACTTTTGTTGGATCCATTGTGCGCACTGCCTTTTTATGTAAAATGTTTAGGAATCAGATTTATGTTTTGTCAGTCAATCAAGAGTGAGACACTTTTTATGCTTATTATATCATTACATATTATCATCTTCTCATCTGAAAATCATACCTGTTCTTTTCTGAGCAGTATCAGGCAGCTTGACTTGATTACATTTGTCATTTATAACATTTATAGTATAATTACATGTATGCAGTCAAATCAAAGTGCTTTGCAGAGAACAAAGGACACAAATACAAGTGAAAACCAGAGATACTAAATTAAGAGTCAAGTGTTAATACAAACAAGAAGGAACATGTAAACTCCAAGATGCATACCATTCCACCAAATCTGTCAGCACTAGTTTGGATGCCTTCCTCATTTGGCAAATATCTGTCAATACACAACTTGTATGCTGCTACACTGCCCTGTTGCTTGACTTACCTTAGTGCTACTGTTGTCCTGTTGCTCATATTTGTCTTTGCTTATGTCTGTTTTTGCAAAGCAGTTCTGTAATTTAAGTTGTTCTGAAATTGTTTGTTTCTGCTTTGTTGAACCGTAATTTACTCTGCTTTTATTGCTGCCCATGTCTGTGTTCTGCTTATGTCCGTCTGTGTTCTACTTTTACTGTAAATGATATGACTTACTACATGATTATTGTTTTAAACTTATTTTATTATCTTATATTTATTACTGATTTAGGCTGCCAACTTCACACCTGGCCAGGGACTACAGATGAAAACTAGCCTCCTGGCTAATTCTGGCATATTTATAGTACTGTTTATTAATATGCACTGTCCCTGAGAAATAAACTGAATAAAATAAAAAAAAAAATAAACAAAATAAGATACGAGGCCAGTGTTTATGTGTGTGTGTGTGTGTGTGTGTGTGTGTTTACATGGGTGTGTGTGAGTATATATGAGAGTATCTGGCAAAAGCAGGGCAAAGTGCAAAATAAAGTAAATAACAGACTGCAGGAGGAAGTAAGGAGACCAAGGGAATTAAGGAACGTCTGTTCTAATGCGATTGCTCTTAGCTGATTGGCACCTGAA
This sequence comes from Centroberyx affinis, assembly GCF_046629955.1. Lineage (NCBI taxonomy): Eukaryota > Metazoa > Chordata > Actinopteri > Beryciformes > Berycidae > Centroberyx > Centroberyx affinis. The sequence continues at coordinate 25,725 of NW_027279823.1, read as the reverse complement.
ATGACCTTTTCAGTTTTGTCTGCATTGAGGAGAAGAAGCAGTTGTTTGTTATTCATCTTTTGATGTGAGAAGCCAAGCTGACATGCAGATGCGTGCAGATGTTGTGCAGAGTGGTGAACACATACTGCATATATTTCACATTAGTTTATGACCCCACATACTTCATATTGCAGGTATTTCACATTTTGTCACCACTTATTTCACACTACATATATTTCACATTTTTGTTACAAGTTATTTGCATATATCTCACATCCTTTTTTGGACACAAATTATTTCATACTGCAGGTATTTCACATTCTTTTTTTTTATTCCAGTGTGTTCTGCTGCTACTATTGCTATAGTATTTTTTTGCTATAGTATCCACACTTTTTCATACTGTTTTCCACACATTTCTACTTTTGTTGAGTGGAAATGTCAATTGAGTTTTTTTACATAACCCCCCATTCTATTCTTTTGTATATTCACATTTGTCTTTACTGTAGCCTTTAACTCTTTGCTGCTGCAACGCTTAATTTCCCCACGGTGATCCTCAAAGTTTCATCTTATCTTGCACAGATTTTTTATTGTTGAGCTATTAAACAGCTCAGCATGGCAGCTTGATCACTCGTCATGCCGCTCCTCCGGGCCGGGTGGGGTTAGAGGCTCCAGCCGCAGCCACAGGCCTCCCTCAGCACGCAGCACGACCTGGGGGAGACGGCGAACGTCCCCAGACTTTGTCCCGAGGTCGGGGTTCACCCCCGGGGTCAGACGGAACCTGAGCAGGGTCAACGCCACGACCACACGCAGCTCCGCTATGGCAAACTTCTGACCAATGCAGTTCCTGTACAGACACACACACACACACGTTTGGGTCATAATGCTTGTCAAAACCTTCCATGGACTTTATTCATGCCCTTTCCTTATGCCTTACCTATACCTAACCTTAACTGTTAAATCACTGGACCAGTCAAACATAGGTGTCTGGTTTCGGATTTGACCCAAGAGCTTGATGAATTCACTATCAACCAAAGTTCTACTGTCAGAAATCTTGGTGTTTTATTTGATCCTACACCATCATTTGAACCCACCTACGTATTATAGCCAGAATTAGACCAATCCTCTCCTCTGCTGATGCCAACACCCTGATTCATCCATTTGTTTCGTCTAGACTATAGATTATTGCAATTTTCTCTTCTCTGATCTCCCTCTTTCAGCCACTAAACCCCTTCGAATTGCCCTGAATGCTGCTGCCAGAATTGTTACTAGAACCAGAAAATGTGATCATATCACACCCACTCTAATTTCCCTCCACTGGCTGCCCATACAAGCTCGATCAGATTTTAAAATGTTAACACTAACTTACAAAGCAAGCAAGTTCATGGACTTGCACCCAGCTACCTTTCGGACCTTATTACACCATACATACCACCTCACACTCTACGTTCTCAAAACTCTGGTTACTTATCCATCCCCAGGGTGCTGGCAAGCTTTCTCCCATCGTGGTCCTTTCCTCTGGAATAACCTTCCCGCTTCTGTCAGAACTGCCCCCTCATTGGCAACTTTTAAGAAATTACTCAAAACCCACTTTTTCTCACTCTCCTATAATCAACCCTAAGCCTCCTCATGTCTATACTGCTGTATTATTTTTGTGATTTTATTTTGTTTAACTTTTATATCATTAATTGTTATCTCTCTCCTTGATTCTTTTGTTATTGTTTCATTTTTGAAAAGTGTACTAAGACACCCTGGTGTCTTTGCACTTTAAATAAACTTTGAATTGACTTGACTTGACTGACTGAAACCACACACAACATTGTCACACATCTAGCCAAAAGTGTTGCTAGTTTTGGAGGATTTTACATTTTAACAAAAAGAATGACCAGCAGGAATTGTTTTCCTTAGTTTCCCTTAAAAATCTGTAATTACCATGTAGATTGTATGGTTCATAAAGCGTAATTGTACATCCCATAAGTAGCATTTAATAAAAATGTGGGTAAACTAGGAACTCCAGTCAGCGATCACTACAAGGCTAAATTGCTACTAATTTGCTAATCATAAATTGCTAATAACAATGTGTTTCAATAATTTTGGCTCAGGTCCTAAATGTTAAGCTGTTCTTGAAGCTCTGTAGCAATGAAGCTGTACCTGGGTCCAGAGGAAAAGGGGATGAAGGCGTGAGAAGAGCGCCCCCCTGTGTTGGCCGGGTCAAAACGCAGAGGATGAAATTCCTGAGAGAGTCACAGAGCAACCAGTCAAGTCACATTTATTCACAGAATGTCTTTAAATAGAAAATATCTTTATATTACTTACATTTGGGTTTGTCCAGACAGTGGGGTTGTGGTGTGTTCCATAAATACTGACCAAACAGATCGTACCTGGGGAAGGACAGTTTTGGGGACATGTTTAATTAAATGGGCAATTGTTTCATTTGACTGCTACTTCATAAATTTCAAAGACTCACAGTTCTCCTTCCCTACAGATGAAGCAGATGACTCAAATGGGACTCCCCGAGGACAAAACCTTTATCAAATGAAGGTCTGTGGTCTAAAGTGTATTGACTTTGGGGTCCTTCATATGAAAAATGTTTGGGAAGTTGTGGCCTAATCTAATCCAAAACCAGAAATGGTCAAGTCTGATCTGAGACTGATAAAAAATATTTCAAACACGTAGTTGTGTGTCATCTAATTCTTTGAGATTATTGTGATTGAGGGTGAGCAGGATTACAAGAGTAAACAGAAAATATTGAAGCCGAGACCAAAACAGAAACAAATCAGGTCTGAATCCAAGACAGGACCAAGAATTTTAGAATGTGATTTCAAGACTAGACCTTGTGGAACTGTCCTATTAGGACTCACACACATACTCTCTCTCTCGCTCCCTCTCTCTCTCTCCTTCTCACCCTTTGGTACAGTCCGGTCCCCCGGCAGTGTCATGTCCTGTGTGTATCGCCTGGTGACAGCCAGTACAGGAGAGTGGAGTCTGAGAGACTCTCTGATACACATGGTGGTGAAGGGAAGGTTGGAGAGATCGTCCCTTTAGACAAACACACACACACACACACATTTCTAGACACCTTCATGCACACACACATTCTAAATCTCTTTTAAACAGAATTTCTACAGGATTTAAGTATTACAGAGGGTGGTGGTTTATGGTTTATGGTTTTTCTACCCATTTATGGCCATTTTTATTTAGGAAATCAACTGACCTTGGTTTGAGTCTTGAAACTAAAATACCATTTCCAAATATTACACAGAGAATAATTTACCTTGATATTGGGACATGTACTCTGACAAGAAAATGTATTAAAAAATCAACATTTGAAAAAAGGTGTTGAACGTGAGATATGGGAACTAATATCAGTATCAAAACATTTCCATGACATGATACAAGTCGTGCATCCGTGTGTGTTTGTGTGTATTTGTGTGTGTGTGTTTTCTAACCACTCTATTTCTTGTCCATCTCGTCCTTGCATCAGCTCCATCACCTCCTGCCTGCATTTTTCCTGATAGTGGGCGTGGCGTGCTAAATTGTACAGCGTCCAGCAAATCGCACTGGCCGTCGTATCATGACCTGAGGAGAAAGTGGGAGGGGTTATGACGATGATAAGAGACGGAGGGGTTCATTTTAATTAAACAGTGTCCAGGCACTCAGGTGTACAACAGCTGATGACATCGCCTGGCACCAAAGATCATCCAATAGCAGACGGAAATTTCAGTAGCATGCTTTTTACCATTAGATGTCAGGCTTTACACAGATTTGGAGTTTAGAGTTTAGTTCCTCTTTAAAATCGTATAAACTGCAGCTTTAAACTCTCTGACCTGCGAACATGAAGGTGTTGGCTTCGGCCTGAATCTCCTCGTCTGTTAGGCCCCGCCCCTCATCATCCTGCAAAACACACACAGACACACACACACACGTTTTGTAATATTGTTCCTCACTGATGTTGATTGTTGATCTTGATCTTTTTAAAGCAGTCAGATTTAGTTAATTCTTGAAAAGTATCCCTCTACCTCACTCTCTAGTCGATGCCTTTACCATTTCTCTGTCTCTGTTCATCTTTTTTCTCCCTCAGTCTCTTTCCCTCTCTTTCCCTCTCCGTCCATCCTATCTTTTTTCCTCTCTCCTACCTTTTCCAGCAATATAATGTCAATGAAATCTTTCTTCCTCTGCGGTGCTGCAGTCGAGTCAGACTGTGTTTCTGTCTCCCTCTGTTGGCTGATGAGGGCACGGCGCTGCTGGACCACTTCCCTGGTGAACCTGCACACACCAAAGACAAGTCAGACATACAGTGAAAACGCTAAGTGCATTCAACTGACCATGGACTGTAAAAAAACAGGTGTTCCCATTTTGCAGTAAAAGCAGTGAAAGTTCTTGCATTACTTGTGAGGCACTGTGACTTAAAAGTCTTGGTGCATGTACTATACCTGTGTACAATGCTTGTGGCCTTTTTGAAGCGCTGACCCTGTTGTGTCCTCCAGTAAATCCAGTTCCACTGGTGTAAAACCCTCTGGCGACGATCTGTTATCAGGTCACTCAGCTCTACTATGGCCGACACATACTCACTGGTAGCTCTGGAGAGAGAGAGACAGAGAGGGAGAGAGAGACAGAAAGAGAGATTTCCTCAAGTACTGTCCAGAGTAACAAAGTGAAGTATAATATAGCAGTCGAAATAGTAGAGTAGGTGCCCTCACTCCTGACAGTTGCTGTTGTAGCTAAAGGCACATTTCAGTAAACTGTCCAGCGTCATCAGAGTAACATGGTTAAACATCTCTATGTCTGTCCTGCCTTCTGCCAGCAGGCGGTGCCACTTAGCCTGAAAGACAGAAAGAGAGAGAGAGAGAGAGACATACAGGCAAGTATCAGCTCTCATACTGATGAAAAGACAGAGTAAATGTTGACCACAAAAAAGTAGATAGTCGAAGATAGTTTGCTTTGTTTTCTGCTTAACTGCATACCTCACTGTTTCACTGTGTCATAGAACCTTAGACCTACTTCAGTCATGTGAGAGAAACAGAGCCCTTTCAGATCCTGTCCCAATAATATGAAAGTATGCTTATATGTTTATAATGAAAGTATAATTTTTCACAACAGGCTTGCAAGTGGGCTGTATTTTGTGATGTGCCCAGCTATCTCCTGAGACAGCCAAATAAAGACAGATCAATCTAGCAATGAAAACATGCAGTCATTGTTACAGACACTAAAGTTTGTGCACTCTGGTGACACTGTAAATTTAGATTGACCGTACAACAGTCAGTACATTAACTGTTAAAAAAATTCAAATTGGACTTGTATGGTCCTTTGAATAAGGAGTTAACAATTTGTCAGCATGCATCTCTCACTCTGCATTTTCACATCAACGGTAAAAGGCGGCAGTTTTTTGGGTGGAGTAGACTAGACATATTTATTAGTTACTTTGGAAAGGGGCTGTATGTGTGTGTGTGTGTGTGTGTGTGTGTGTGTGTGTGTGTGTGTGTGCGCGCGCGCACACGTGCATATGTGCATCTGTGTGTGTATGTGTCTTACGTGCAAGGTGTTAGTTGAGGTGTTGAACATGGCAACGTAGTTCTTCAGAATGTCAAAATGGAATGCTGGCGTTAGCAACCGTCTCTTGCGAGACCACTCCTCTCCGTTGCTTAGCAACAGACTCTGTCCTGGGACAAATGAGAGAGAGGAGGGGGGGTCCAACTTGTAACCAGTGCTTGGGTAGCCATTAGCTGTACAAAAGACAATCACCATAAAACACCAGGAAGTGTCCTATCTATCCCTTCTAACTCTATGGATAATAACTAAGTTTATACTGATTGTCACATGGTTACTCTTAGGAAATAAGACAACCAAGACTGTCCTGATACGGGATCAATTCTAGAGCTGCTTTGTTGATAGTGAATGGGAGACAATATAATGATGAAAAAACTCACATTATTGTTGATAGATACAAAAAAGTTTCTGAAAATCAAGGCAGAGAAAGGGCCTTGTTCTCAGATTGATGCCCATATGTTTTTTGTTTTAATTTTAAGGATTCCATGAAACTTGGGGCCAATGGGACCCTGTCAAGATTTAATCAAAGTACAACCATGAATGTGATCTATTCAACCCACCTAGCCATGGACGCAGAATGCCGTAGAAAAGTTCATCTTTCACTGTAATGGAGGCTAGATGGACGGAGGGAGGAATGGATGGAAGGAGAGAAGAAAATGAAGCAATAAGCCACAGGAGGCCACACTTTACAGTCATTTCAGAACAGTTGAAATGTGTTGTTCGGCACAACATTAAGTGCAACAAAGAGAATATGAATATTCAATAAATCTATTTGGTAAGCGCATTAAAGGTGCTAACTGTAGAACTTTTAACATCAATAAATCATTACCACATTAGTTTTGACACCTTGCAAACAAACAAGTCCATCACAAAGAAGATTGGCAGCCTCTAATAGTCTCTATACTGCATTTTACATTGTGTGGCACTGGGTCAGATTCCATGGGAAATCTGCTTTACAGCACAAAACAGGAAGAGGGTGCTTTTCTTCCAGAGCAAACAGAAAAACAAAAACAAAATATAGTCACAAGCAGCGATTGAGGGGTCCAAGCACAATTTGATAAGACAGACAGATAGACAAAACATTACAGAAGGTAGAAAGACACACACAAAAAATAACATGTTGTGAAGTTCGGACATGCAGTCTAACACCGGCTTTTGTGTTGGCCCGTGACTTCTATCAAGTTCATCTTTTCATATGGTCATTTGTCCAAAAATTAGAAACTTAAGACATTATGCTTAGCTATCGCAAGCTTAGTGGTGTGAATAGACAGCGTTACCCGCGGGATATGAACCAACAATCTTTTGCATGGTAGACCTATTCATTAACCATTCGGCTACTGAGTCCACAGGAAGGTAATGGAGGGAGCACAAAAAAAATAGGGCCAAGTAATGAGATTGTCCAAGCTATAGGCTATTTAGAGCCTTAGAGTATTTTAACTATGGTCAACTATGGTTACAATACCACCAAATGTTGCATGCTTCCTCAGAGTTGACCTGTGCACATATGTACCAAATTTGTTTAAGGTAGGCCAATAACTTCCTGACTTAGGGCAATTTTTGTATATTAGGCCTATATGGATAGATGCAACTTGGCCCAAGGAATCCAGCAATCAAGGAATTTTGTTCCTATGATCTACAGTCACCGAGTTATGGCCTTTTAAAATTTGAAATTTCGCTATAGCACCCCCTATAGGCGAAATGACACCAATTTTTTTTGTATTAGCTCAGACTACATACCTGCACACATGTACCAAGTTGGTTACCATAGGACAATGCGTTCCTGAGTTATGGTGATTTTTGTGAAATAGGCCCCACCCATGACAGTTGACCAAACTTTGGAAGTCGATTACATAAAAACGGTGTGGAATATCAAAAAACTGCTCAATAGCTTTTGTGCAGGACAGTCCAGACATGCTGTGTCACAAATTTGGTGATGATTGGACAACATTTGTAGGAGGAGTAGCGAAAAAACAGTTTTGGACATAATTCAAAATGGCGGAAAATCTAGCAAGGCGGAAATGGCCGGGGCCTGTATGGATGGATGGGAAAGTGGAATTTTGATTGTGGCCCATACGGTTCAGAAGTTATAGGCCAAAACATAAAGTTGCTTGCTATAGCGCCACCATGAGGCCAATTGACGTGGATTTCGTAACCTGAGTAGCGGCTGAGACTTTGGACCTATCTGCCAAGTTTGGTCACTGTAGCTCTTACGGTTTCTCACTTTTAGGGCAGAAGAAGAAGAAGAAGAAGAAGAAGAAGAAGAGGAAGAATCCGAACAAAAACAATAGGGTTCCCAGCACTACGTGCTTGGACCCCTAAAAATCACTTCCAACATGTTTTCCTCCTCAGTAAAGCAAAAACGAATTATTTGAATATGATCTTAATTTTGAGCTGGTGTGAGATAGAGGCTACCAATCGTCTTGACCACGGTCTCATTTGTTTACTGTAATTATACCAAGGTATCGCAATTCATTTGATGTTTAAAAATGCTACATATTGCACCTTTAATATTTACACTGACTGCTCTGCGGTCACATGGGTTGTTATCCTACCAGATGCCGTCAGCAGGGGTTTGGTGTAGTCAGGGTGGAACAGTCTGACCAGGTGATAGAAGGGTCCCAGGAACCAGCTGCAGGAGTGTGTGTAGGTCCGCACCAAGTCATCCACCCGGTGGAGACCCTCCTCTGTACTCTGCATCTGATACACACACACACACACACACACAAATGCACAGAAAAAAAAAAATGTATGTGTTTTTTTCTCCCCTATCCTCTCTCCCTGTCCTATAACATACATCAGTTCTTAATATTACTTATGTTGCATACTATGAATTTACTTCAAAAAAGATTTATGTCAGCCCAATATTGTGGCTAAACTCTATCCTGTAAGTGATAAGTAACAGGTGGGTAAACTGAGTTTTGATGGGTTTACCCGCCACTGCTTACAGCATTTTAAGGGAAACTGCTAAGGGCAAAGAGGACATGTTGTAACAATAATGTTTTGCAAACCACAGCATCCTGCATCATGCCCACTGTTGAGAAACTCTACAGTTATATTTCACGCTGTATTGTTTCATCATGTGTGCAATGAGACATTTCACTGATGATACATTGGCAACATTTTAAGGCAATGAAGACAGAGAATATTGCCTTTTATTGCCTGGAAATTGACAAATGGGACAATGTATGCGTGTGTGTGCATATTACCTGCCTAGTTGCGAGTGTACGTGTGTGCATGTGCGTGTGCATGTGAGTGTGTGCGTGTGTGTGTGTGTGTGCGTGTGCGTGTGCGTGTGCCTTACCTGGCCTATGTGGCCCAGCAACCAAGAGTGTGTGTGTGGCTTGCTGAAGCAGGACAGCCTGTGTGTGTACCAGGCGTGACGCACCAACAGCCTCACCGTCCACACCGCCACCACACCCACCAGGCCGACAATGACAGCAAAGAGGACCTGACAGAGGCCGCTCCAGCTGAGGACCTGAGAGAGGCCGCTCCACAGGAGAGAGGAGGGCAGAAGGGAGGGGAGGCGACCAAGTGCTCCCGCCACAGACATCCTGAGACGGAGAGAGGGAGGAATAGATGGCGAGTGATGGAAGGAGGCACATTAGACGCAGTGCCTTGAAATCCTTGAAACTTTGTAGTTTTGACAAAAACATTGCCTTGAAAGTTTTTGAAAATGAAAGGGTGGCCTGGAAAGAACTTGATTTATTTAAATATAGCACCCAAATTAACCAGTATGCTTCACTTCTCTCTATCCTAGCATCAGCACTTCAAATCCTGTGGAAAACCCTGTCATGGAGGTTTGTGTTGATGCAGCAGCAGTTTGAAAATGAATCATATCAACCTAATTTCTTGACTTGACAAGATCATGAGTAAAAGATGACGTCTAATGACAAACTGTCATGTCTTACCGCAAAACATGACACATTTGAGTCCTTGAATTTCACCAAACAATTGAATTTAATGTCCAAGTGAGTGTAGGAAGCCTATCAAGCCTATTAAACCCTCTATCTTGCTTTAGTACTACAGCAGTAGCCAGGAACAGGAACCAAGGAGGGGGTAAGCAGAGTCACACATAGCAGATGCTTTTTAATGCCTCTAACAACTTTGTCAGACCAATGGAACGCTCTGATATGGGAGATTAATATTGGAATTTATGCTGGCACTTAAGAGACACATTTACCCAGACAGCAACTGTGGATCACTCCTTGGTGACTGCTCCTAGGTTTTTGTTGTTATTAGTCCACTTGTGAACTGTGACCTATTGTTTGTAAATCAGCTCTAAGGAAGATAGAGATACTGTGAGATAACGTAGAAGCAGAGCGTAAACAGGCATTGTGTGTGTGTGTGTCTGTGTGTGTGTGTCTGTGAGCGTGTATGAGTGTGTTTATCTCTGTGGTTGAAACAATAACAACTAAATGCAAATTCATTTTTATCAATTCAGGGAGTGGATTTGCACAAAACCTGAAAAACTGGCTTGTGAAGGATGTCGCATTCAACCTATTGAGAAATACAAAGAAGGATCACTCTAGCATTAGAAAATGAATTGCATTTTCTGTTTAAGTCTTCAGCTTAGATTAGTCAAAAGGCTATTTCAGCCAAACATGTCATACAAGCATGTGAGGTTCTGGACTTATTTCTGTCTTTGTCCTAGTTTGTCATGACTGAATTAAAAGTGACTTGACTTCAGCCCTGCTACAAACCAGTAACTGTTGCTAGAGAGAAAAAGACAATAAAGGAATAAAGGGATAGTTTTTTTTTTTTTTACATACTAGAGGTGGGACTTGTTAGCAAAAAATAAAATCACATTCAACGCAATCCTGACCATTTCTGGGTCTTGCATATGGTTTTGATTAAATCATACAACAAACACATACATAACAAATGCTAATAATGTCAACTTCTATTATCAATAACCAAAAGACTCGTGCAAGTGTTTTTCTGGGAAGGGCTGAAAGGACGTGTAGTTTATAAATCAGACAGACCTCTCAAAAAACACAAGGTACCACTTTAACTTATCATAACCTGTTTTCAGTATGAAGCTCTAAGCCTCTATAGTATAAGGTTACTCTTACTAACCTTGTTTAGTTGGAGATAGACAGGTGACTCTTCCACATGCTGTTCTAGCAAACTGAATGTCTGTGTGTTTTATAAGGGACTGCAGTATCTGCAGGTAGTAATGACAGTCCCACCCCTCCCTCCCTCCCTCCCTCCCTCTCTCGCTCTCTCTCTCTCTCTCTCTCTGATTTGACATGACATGACTTTTTTGTATATTTGTATGATTTATTTTTTAAATCAGTAGTTTATTTCTCAGCAGAATTTTGATATTTTGACTTTTTTTTGGCCTTTGTGCTGTATGTCATTTTGACTGTCATATTTTATGTTATTTCAATTCAGTTCAAGGTGCTTTATTGGCATGAAATACAAAAGTACATATTGCCAAAGCAAAGTCAACAATTCAAATAACAGTAATCAAACTTAAATATACAATTGATATGTCAACAAATATACAACAATTAATTAACAGTCGATCAATTTCTATAAATATGTGACAGTGTCAGTGTGTCTCCTGTCTGAGACAGTGACAGGCTGAGACATATTCGGCTGCAGTAGCTGCGCACTCCTTTTTCTCTCCTAGAAGGTATTGGAGTTTTTCATTTGATGGGAGGTTTTCAAAATCTGTACATATTGTTTTGAATTTGGGGAGGTAGAGATCTCTGATTCCTGCATAGTTTGCACAGTGCAAGAGGAAGTGCAGCTCTGTCTCCACCTCTGCCTGTGAGCAGAGTGAACACAGCCGCTCCTCTCTGGATTGCCAGGTCTGCCGGTGTCGGCCTGTTTCTACAGCCAGGCTGTGTTCACTGACTCTGTATCTTGTCAAGGATTTTCTCTGTTTTTTCTCAGTTACGATGGTCAGGTAATCTGCCATTGTGTACTGTCTGTTTAGGGCCAAATAAGTTTCCAGTTTGCGTTTGGATTGTGTTTTCTCCAATATGTTTCATATTTTTCTTTTTGTTTTATTATAATTTGGTTGGGCCAGATGGACTGAGGTCTGTCCTGAGGCGGAGCAGTGAGCTCCAGGACCAGCTGGCAGAGGGCACCCTTCTTACTGCTCAGCTCCTGGCATTTCAGGGCCTTGTAATGGTAGGAGTTGGGGTTAATTCTGTATATTCATATTGCTAAATACATTGTTATGCATTCTTGTGTTATCACAAATGTTGCAACGCAACTCTAAAAGCCTTACAATATACCGCTGTCGTGAGGGCTTTTATTTCGAAATTAGCGACCGGAAGTCTCGTTGTAAATCCTGGTAGTGTGACACTCGCTCTACCTTGACAACAGTGTTTACAATGAGAAGTAGTAGCTCGTTAGTGTTGAAACACGCAGTAACCCAGCTGTTTCGAGAATCAGTTGCGGTAACGGTTATGAGAGACATCACTCCCACACACTCTCATGGTAAGACAGAGGAACTTTGTCACCAGGTTTTATGACTACCGGTTCGTGTCTTTGCAGCGAAGGCTAGCGAGCTAGGTAGCCATTGTTAGCATTGCATTCAGATGTTGCATTCAACAGAACTGTCTGTCGTTGCATAGCATCGTTTCTATTGGAATTCTGTCGATATTAATGTTGTCCTAACGTCAATATTTCGGACGTCAGTGAAGTTAGCCTAGTGCAGCATTCACACTGTGGCCTAAAAAAGCCATAACAGTCGGTATAGCGAAATGTCAGTCAACTACAACGGACAGCTGCCTTCTGCTGCCTTCTCGTTGCCATGGTGATTTTGATAAACAAGAGGTTTGATCTACACTGATGTCGTGGTTCATAGAGGCTACACTAATACAATAAAATCCGATCTGTTAAATAGTATTGTATCTATGTCCATTTTCAATATTTCACCTCATTTCAGAATGTTTAGTAGGTTATATTTTGCAGGAATTATTAAAAATGATTCCCACTTTCAGTTAATAGGAAGCCAAGCAGGATATCAGAATAGCTCAGGAAAACTAAAATGTTGCAGTAACAGTATTTTTTTTTTCTCCCGAGCTCCAAAGTGTGAGAACAAGAAAGATTTTGCTTGTTCTCTACTTTATCTTCATAGGAAGAGGAAACAGTCAGAGCAGACGCACAAACCGGATGCAGTGAGAATCCCCACACTTGATAATATCTTACTAACCATGATAATTGGTCTGGAGGATGTATGATATCAAACTAGGTGACAATCTTCTTCATGCAGATGGTCTGTTGATGCAATCTAGAGCTTTCAAATACCAGGAAATAGACACACAGTCACATACACCATATATCAGTCGTTTCTCAGAATCTGAGGGCATAGTATATGATTGCTTTGATTGATAATTATATATATAGATTTATAAGATTTGACAACCTAAATTGTTTTTTCTTCACTCGTTTTTTCTTCCTTCACATTTGCTTTTCTTTCTTGTCTCAGTGGACAGGATAAGATGAAATGTCATTGATACATCTGGATGCTAAATGGATTGTAGCTCTTTAACTGTTGGCAGGGGTTAAAGCAGTTAATCTATACTCTGATTCATAGTCATTGTGTCATTTCTCATTCAAAGTCGAAGAGTATACAGCCAAAACTTCAGACAATGCCTTACTGTCCAAATACTTTTGGTGCTTGCTGTAGCTAATTGTTTGTTCTCCTCTGTCCTTCCCTCTAGACGCCCCACAGCTCTCTGTCTGTAAAGAGGAGTTTCCCACTGAGCAGCAGAGCTGTGGGACGGAGGGGAGCCCCAGTCTGGGCCAGGAGGACCCAGAGCCTCCACACATTAAAGAGGAACAGGAGGAACTCTGGATCAGTCAGGGAGGAGAGCTGCAGGAAGCTGAGGACAAAGACTCCATACTCACTACAAACGGTGTGATTGGTCTCCTGGGTGAAGACCAAAGTCAGTCCACACATCTTAACCTGAGAGTACAATATGTTGATGGAGACTCGCCGCCCTGCACCTCGGCAGAACAGATAAAATCAGAAGCTGACGGAGAAGACGGTGTAGAATCAGAATCTGCCCAGATCAGTGACAGTGAAGGGACGGAGAGAGGAGAACCTCAGTCAGGGTTAAACACACTAAAATCAGAGACTGTACAGGCAATTGATACAAATGTCTGGGCTTTGACAGAATCACCCACGAGAAGCCATGTTTCTTCTTCCTGTTGTAAAATATGCGGACACTCTTTCCATTCCAGGGACTCTTTAATGAAACACGTGATAATACACGAAACGGACACGGATGTTTGTGGCGTGTGCGGAAAAGACTTGGAATCAGCGGAGAACCTGAGGCTTCATTTACAAGATCACACAGAAGGAGATGTTTGCAGGGAAAATGTGACTGGGGAGAAAGAGGAAGTGAAGAGATCGTTTCAGTGTCCATCTTGTCGTAAATGGTTCCTGACGGCAAATCACTTGAAAATACATGTGAGGATACACACAGGAGAGAGGCCACACAGGTGCCGCGAGTGTAGCAAATCCTTCATTCAGCTGGGCCACCTGAAACACCACATGAGAACGCACACGGGGGAGAGACCATACAAGTGTCCCATCTGTCACCAAGCCTTCTCCCAGAAGAGCCACCTGAAGACGCACATGAGGACGCACACGGGCGAGAAGCCACACAGCTGCGGCACGTGCGGCAAAGAATTCGCTCACGTCGGCCACCTGAAGCACCACATGAGCACGCACACCGGCGTGAAACCCTACCAGTGCGGCGTCTGCCACCAGACGTTCTCTCAGAGCAGCAACCTGAAGACGCACATCAGGACACACACGGGGGAGAGGCCCTTCCACTGCAGCTTCTGCGGCAAAGGCTTCGCCCAGACCGGAGACATGAGGAAGCACATGAGGATTCACACCGGCGAGAAGCCGTACAGCTGCCCGCTCTGCGGCGATTCCTTCACCCAGTTCGGCCACGTGAAGAGCCACATGAGGACTCACGCGGGGAAGAAACCGTTCAGCTGTGCCGCCTGCGGGGAAGAATTCAGCGACTGCGCGAGCCTGAAGTGCCACACGGAAACGCACGAAAGGGAGAAAGCGTTTAATTGCCCGACGTGTCAGAGAGGCTTCACCACGAGCAGCAACTTATACCGGCACATGAGGACGCATGCAGAAGGGAAGCCGTACAGTTGCACATGTGGGAGAGAGTTCAGCCAGATCAGAGCAATGAAAACACACATGAGGACTCACACAGAGGAGAGAAACCATACAGCTGCATCACAAGATGAATCAGAATGATTCAGTGGATAACTACAGTTAAATCAACATTCTTAAATCCTTATTAGTTTGTGCACTTCATACTATTAATATGTTGTCATGGAAATAGATATTGGTACAGTTAATATCATTAAGTCAAACATGTGATTTAGTAACATGGAATTTGTACCATTTTATGAAACATACAGTTGCATTTAACTTTAATGACGCTTTAACAGCACTGCTGAGCCATTGGTTAAACAGTTTAGAAAAATGTGTTTTATCAATTGAACAGTGAATGCTTTTTTTGATAAACACTCATATCATATTATCTTTGACGGTAATTCAGTGGTTATTGAAACTCTTGTAACAATGTCTCTCCCATCTCAGAGAATAGCAAGAGCGACGATGTATTTTACCTACCTTTTTAAGTCACTTTAAAAGTTGCACATTAATGAAATGTGAAAATGCAGTGAACTCAAGAAATTCCCATGGACATTTTATACACAAACTACAA
The DNA here is from genome assembly GCF_046629955.1 of Centroberyx affinis. NCBI lineage: Eukaryota > Metazoa > Chordata > Actinopteri > Beryciformes > Berycidae > Centroberyx > Centroberyx affinis. The sequence goes on along the minus strand of NW_027279823.1, from coordinate 10,480 downwards.
ACACCAAGTATGTGTTCTACCTACTGTCAAAAAATTGACTTTGAACAGTGATTTACAGTATATGTTGGGACCAGCCTAATCCTGTGAGGACTAGGTTACTGTGGTTAACTGAGCTGTAATATCCCAAGGGTTTATCCCCAGCCTTTCTATTTTTTCAAGTTCAGGTACAATGCCACTGGTGCTTCTTCCCGTCTCTTGCTCCGGCTCTTTCCGTCTGCCTTGTATCTTAACATGGTACTCCACACTCCGGAAACCTCAAGCACCCGCCCTGCTGAAGTGTCCTTAAGCAAGACGTTGAACCTCTAGCAGCTTCTGGGGTGCCGTTCTTTTCTGTTCTGTTCTGTTCTGACCTTACACACTCAAAACGTAACATTACATTACACTTCTGAGCCTTTACAAACTCCTCTGTCAACAAATTTATTAGCAGGTATAGACACACCAGTAGCAGTGCTAGCTACTAAGCTGCAAGTCACACATATCCACACATATTGTTTTTATTTATCTTGTGATGTTGTTTTGTTTTTGTCTCTTACTCTAGTTGTTGCTGTCCTATTTACATTGTCTCCTGCCAACTTACTGTCTCCATTTCCTTGTTAACAGGAAGGCTATTTATAATAGAAGTTGTGTTGTGTTGTTTCAGTCCCTGATGACTGCCTGAACCAGCCAAGCAATAAAGGCTTCTTTTTTTTTTTTAATTTCTTGCATTTGAGGAATAGTTGGTGTGGTGCTTGTTTTTCTTTTCTGTCATACATTTCAACGGCTCAAAAATGTTGCATACACAAGCCAATGCATGCTCATTCCGTTGGCAAATTTACATATTCAATATTCAATGGCAGCCATCTTCGGTATACGAAAGGAAGTTGCTATGAAATGTTCTAGCCCTTTCTATCCATTTAAATTCAATGCCAAGCAGTGTGTCTGTCTCCTGTCTGACATGTAGGCCTAAAGAAGATATTGTGCCACCCGGTGTTTGATTGCCAGAAGCGCAACTGCATATTGATCTTTGCAGGAATATTATTCTGTGCTCATAGATGCACGTAGAAACCGACTACCAATTATCTGAGTTCACTATTACCATTATTATTCATTTAATTGAGTTTTAATGGATGAATGCTGCCTTCATGTGCTTGATTGTATTTTCAAACTTTGTTAAACTTTTAGTTGAGCACATAAACACACATAAACATCATCTTCTGCCTAATAAATTAATTGAGTTACATGCTTGATTAGCGTTTTCTTATCTTAATTCTGTGGCAGCAGCAGCTCAGTGAATAAAAAAAAGAGCCACCACAACAAAAGATACGCGTAATATCTACTGTATTTACGACTTCCGAACTTGCAAGTAGGGATTTACAAGGAGCACCTGAAAGCAACAGTGATTGGCCCTGCACCTGAGGAGGAAACACAGAGTCTAAATTAAAGTTGTGGCCGAAGGCAGTCTGGAAGGAGAGTGGCATGGAAAATGAGTTACCACCATGTCTTCGTCGACATTGCTGCAGGCTAAAAACAGGTGAGAGCTTTTAGGCGTCCTGCCCTGACTAATGTCCTTTAACAGTCCAGTTCAGGTGGGTTTTCATTAGATATTAAACTAGCTTCATTTCAATTAGCCAGTCGTAGGGGCATGCTAAGAGCACTATGCATGGAGGAAGACGAATTGGCACTAAGTTAATGCAGCTTCAAGGTAGTAAATAAATGAAAGGGTCCTTGTAATAATATCCTCCAAAATGTAATGTTTTGGTGCTCACTTTGCTAGTTTTTCACAAAAATAAGGACCATGCAAAGTGTGGGTTGTTCCCCCTTTTGCATAATCCACAATGTCTCAGTGCTTAAAAAAAATCCTTAACCTGTGTCCTGTCCATCATGACTGAAGTAAACTTAATTGAAATAGCGTTCACCAGGTCAGTCTTCGATGGAAAGAACAGATGCTACATAGAACTGTGGGTCGTGTACCATGCGTTTAATCAGCTGGAAACGCTCCTCACGGCTGGGAAAAATATGAACCCGTACAAAATGCACCATTCTGTCTTACTGACTCAAAAAACCAATACATAGGGTCAATGCTGAGACCTGGTCCTATATTATGGTTTAACCATCCAAATGATAGCCATTTTAAAACTACACTGAAACTGGACTTGAAGTGTTAAGGAAGGATGAAAACCAGCAGGACTCTGGGTCCTGAGGAACAAGATTGAGAACCTCTGATACTGTAGAACAGGGATAGGCAACACCAGGTGATTTCACTGAAGCGGTTCATTCCTCTCAGGTGCTAACCAGTTAAATGACCTGGGGTAGTGCTTGGTTGGAGTGAAAACCTACATACTGCTGGCACACCATGGCACATGGTTGCCTATCCCTGTTTTAGAACCAACCGACAGTGACTTATACTGCCTGCTGGTGGATTGGGGCCAATTGGGCTGACATGTTAATGAGTATCATTAACCAGTTCCTTTGGAATAAAAGTTAATTAGTCCTTGGAAGAGATTAAATAGGACATTATTCATTATGATCATTTGATGCATTTGTGTGTGTGTGTGTGTGTGTGTGTGTGTGTGTAGAGGGTTTTCGGCTTAAAGTGAAGGAGACAGAAGCAGGGTGCAGCAGGTGTGCCAAGCCAAGGAGACGTCTACCTGCCGCCTCCTCCCCTCACTCTTCTCCCTGCCGCAGCTCCACCCAAACCTGGCCACCGGTCGGTTCCCCTCTCCAGCCGCCCCGAACTGATCCTCAGATGGAGCAGGATGAGACCCACAGCTGCAGGGAGGAGCCTGGGAGTAACAGTAACCCCCGGCAGACCTCCACCGCCCCAGCCCCTCTGGCCGCTGCCCTCGCCTCCCGCCCCGGGCCGGAGGGTGACGTGGTGAAGGGGGGATACCTGGGGAAGCTGGAGCGGAGCCACAGGAGATATTTTGTCCTGAGAGCAGGAAGTCACACCGGGCCGAGCCGCCTGGAGTGGTACGTGACCCAGGAGAAGTTCACAACAATGGAGAAGTCTGCTGGTAAAGCTGCGCTGTTTGGGTCGAGCAAGCAAAGGTAAAAGTAACCTCCAACTATTTAAAGGGTTTCATCAGGGCTTGAAATTCAATCCCGCCATCAGCCAAAATCTGACTGTGGCTGTTTAGTCTGCCAATCCAATCACCTACATAATTAAATTGACTGAAATCCTGAGTACATCCACCACTTTGCTTGGTTAATTGGAAAAAATCATGGTTTAATGCCTGAGGCTGCACTCTAAAACTTTTTGAGAATGAGAATTTGCTAGATATCAGTTTTGAGAGAAATGAAATGTTTTCTGACTCAAGATTTTGTCACTGATCCCATCAGTTTTTTATGTTATTTTTATACATGTGCTCAACAAAACCTTAAGATCAAGCTCATGTTATATTGTTGGAGGAAGAAAAACATTTCTGTTGACCTTATTGGCAGTTTGGTAACCATTGGTTTCAATGAGGACAAAAAGCTGTCTGGCAGGTAATTCAAGTGTCCATTTTACCCACATTGTGACAAGAGCTTAGAAAAATAACAACCTAAAATAAAATTCAAAATGTCAAGCAGTCCCTTTAACCTCCCAGGGTGATTTACCTGCGGTGCTGTGTTGGCGTGAGCAGGATTACCAGTTCCAGGAAAGGCCACATGGTGGCACTCTACGCGAAGGAGCAAACCATTGTTCTGGTAGCAGATGACCAAGGGGAGCAAGAAGAGTGGTACCTGGCCATCAAGAAACTGATTGAGGAAGAGAGGAAAGATGGAGAGAATGGAGAAGGGTTTGATGAAGAGGATGATGGGTATTGCACCCTCCCACCTGCTGCCATCTTCAAAGAGGTTAAGACCTGTTTCTGTTTTTTCTTACCCCCAATATAATTGTAAAAATTGAGATAACTTCACAGAAATTTACTTTTAGTTTGTAATTTTCCTAAACTTGCCTATGATTTATTTTTATTACTGTTTAATTGGTTGAGTTATGCAATCTCAAAAGTTCTGCCCATGGGAAAATGGTCAGAACTTTGGAGGATGAAAATTGGGAAAATTGGCCTTGACAACTCAAGAGAAAGTAAATCTTGGACATTTTTAGTAATATGTCCATTTTTGCCTAATAACAAACTCTAAGTCAATAGGTTGTAAATTGTATCTTGTAGTGGTGCATCTATGTAAAATTACTTACGTACTCGCATACCTTTTAATCACTACTTGAAAACTCAAAAATGGTCAAATTGGATGTGTTATGAAGTTTCCTAGAAAATATCAATACAATTTTAAAACGGTAGGCAACAGTGGCCTGTCAACATTTTTACTATTGTAACATAACATCAGCTCACATTACTAAGAAGTGTCTCTATGTCACAAATGTTTAAAGCCCTGTTTTTGCTGGTGAGGGGCAAAATGAATGCAACTATTCAAGTACCCGCTCTTCATCAGCCATGAAAATATCCCTGCCCAGTCATTTCCCCTGCTCCCCTCCCTTGTGGTCTAAGGTTTGGCCCGTCACTGTGAAGCCCCGGGGTCTGGGCCGCACCAAGTCCCTGGCAGGGGAGGCCCGGCTGTGCCTCTCGGCTACATCACTCGTCCTGGTGAGAGTGGGCGCGGGCGGGGAGTTCCCATCGGTCACGCTGCCTCTGCTGGGCGTGCGGCGCTTGGGCCACTCGGATGGCTTGTTCTTCTTGGAGCTCGGCCGGTCGGCGCCAAACGGGCCCGGAGAGATCTGGATGGGAGCAGGAGACCAAGGTAATGAAGAATAAAAGGGCCGTTGCTTGTTGCTCTTTCTCAGCGTTACCCTGCTCCACCATCCTTGGTCTTCTCCTTCTAGGACTCTGACCCTTTTCATTTCTGTTCCGTGCAGGTGACCTGACACTGGCCCAGCACATGCATGAGGCGGTTCGGGAGGCGATGAGGGCGCTGCGAGCTCTACCGGACTTCAGCCGGTCGCCGACCTCCAGCCACAACAATCAGAACCAGCCTCGATCCCTGTTGGCCTCAAAACGCGGCAGACCCAAGTACAGAGAGAAGGCGGGGCATATGAGACCACCTGCTCCTCCCCTGTCCTCTCCCTCGAGGAGCCCTGGCCAATCCCAGATCCCGGCTAGTGCGACGCAGTGCCACCTGGAGCCCCGCAGACCTGAGAAAACAGACCCTGAATCTCCTCTCCGCTTCACCTCAGATCTCAGCCCCTTCAGATCTCGGCTGAGATCTGTATCCGAGACCGGCAGCTACGTGGAAATGACGATGGACCGTCATCCTCCAGTTGTCAAGGTGATGGAAGACCACTGGGGCGGGATTTCCATGGTGACAGAGGACCACTGCGGTGTTCCAGCCAACAGGGTGGAGGGCTGGGAGCCAGGTGAGGAGGAAGGGCCGGGATACATGATGATGTCGCCACAAGATGGCCGCTGCCGCCCTGCTTTGCCTCAGGACGACTACATGACCATGGCGAGCCCAAACACACACACCTGGCCAGCCTGCCCTTCCTCCTCCTCTTCCCTTCAGATGTCGTTCAACAGGTAGGAAAAAAATCACCTTGAGCCACCATTTTACTGGAAAATCCAAGAACAGGGCTTGAGAATAGCCAGCTGACAATTAGTAATGCTTCTGCCTTGTGTATCTGATGTGTCAGTAATAAGGTTAAAGGTTGTCATGACTACAGTTGGGGAAATGCTTCTGCTCCTGTCTCCGATCTAGCTCTACCTACTCGCCTCTCCGCGAATCAAATCATCAGACCAATGAACCCAACCAACCAGATTGGTTCGTCCCCGCAGTCCAACAGTCAGAAGCAGAAGCCAGCCAATCAGAGATGCTGAGCGTCAGCCGCTTAACTCTGGCCCGGGGTGATGCAGGGCCGGGACAGGGAGTAGCCGATCGCAGACAGGCCGCGTCCTCTTCCTGGCCTGTGGAGATTGTCCTTGCGTCCGGCCTGCCCACTCCAATCCTTACAGTCGGACCAGGCGATTCAAAGCCAGTCCAGGCTAATCCTTCCCTCTCTAGTACAGACGGATCTAGTCCAGTCCAAGTTGTTCCAGACCGGTCTGCAGGTAGGAGATACTGGCTGTCCTCATGTCTGCCTTCCTGCCTGCAAGCGGAGGACAAACCCTGACTATGTTTCCATGCAGCTGAATAATCTGTTCATGTTTACATATCAACCTGATGATTTGATAATGCGAGTAATTTAATCTTTTGTTTACATGTCGGCTTGATAATCTGAATAAGAGTTATGTACTCTTCTTCTGCCGCAGCAGGGTGAGCTTGTATTTAGAGGCTTTCCTCGATGAAACGACTAATGTGTCCACCAACAGCTGTGTTTTGTTGGAAGTGGCCAAAAAAAAAAAAAAATGAATGTAATAAATGAAGTTAATATTTTTTTGTATTTCTACCACACTTGAATGGGCTTGTTTTGTTGATGCACATGGACTTGCACAGAGATCCTGAGGCTTCATGCACACTTACACCTTTGTAACGGTTTCGTCTTTGAAACATTTCAGTGATGTTTTTTGTTTTTTGCCCCAGCTTTCCAGTGTCATTTCATAATGTGTCTCTCATTCACAAGGAATGGAAACATAAAATACCCATAATCAGAATGTTTACGACATGTTGCCCAAAATGATACAACTAAAGCAATGTTATCAATGAGGTAGGCATAAACAGCTGCTACTGATACAAAGCTTACAGAGTTGAAAACTTGACACATGGAGGCAACATTTCAGCAATCCTCTCCTGTACACAGCAGCCACTTAATCCTCTTTAGTGGTTTTCAAGGCTTTTTCTATAAACCAGCGTCTGGGTGATGCAAGAAAGATGTCCCACCGGCTCAAAGTGCAAGTTTGGCCATTTTAAGGAGTTGAAACTTTTCAAAACTACAGACTAATACTGTGCCCAAAGCCTCAGTATATTTGCTTCAGCAGAATCAAGTTTTGGTTGTCGTCAGTTCAGTGTAGTGTAAATGTCTTGTGGGTTATGTCTTTTTAACGTGGAACTAATATTCAATCTATTTTAAATTTAAGAAAGTCCATTTCACATCAAATTGACTCCTCTGATTATGATTACATGCACACTGTATTCTGGGAATCTCATTTAAGGTCTTATAGGCTGTTTATGTAGTATGCATCCCTGTACATGAATACATATTCTGAATATGTGTGTACCATAGAAACTGTACTTGTGCACACTGCACAAAGCAAAAGTGAACAGAGTAAGTTGTATCCATAACCACAATATCTACCTCAGTTTAAAACATATCAGCATTATTATGAATAGGCTCTGATATTTACCTGAAACCATTTGAAGTAGCCACTGTTGGAGCTTGAGTTTACTTATCTCCCAAATAACAGGATAATGATTTGTGTGCCTGTAAACACTCGGTAGTAATTGTTCCATTTTTCTCTTCGTCTCTTTTTGTGTTTTTTTTTTATTTTTTGAAGAAATCTTTAAATGGAAACTGATAAAGGCATTTGGGCCTAAACCATGGCTCAGCGCTCTAATATGTTGCACTGTTATATCATTTCATATATTAATTAACTGATTAAAGTCACACGTATGCAAATGTTTCCTGATCCGACAGTTGTTTTTTTTCACATTCCTTGATTAATGATGACATGCAAATGGGCAGCAATTCGCACTGACATACTGTGGGCATAGAAGAAGCCTAAATGCAACTTTGTTTTCCCTCACTTCATCAGCAAGACTGAAACAAAAGATTGAAATTTAAATAAGAGAAGTGTGCAGGTATGAGGGAGTGTGAGGAAAATACATAGGTGTACCCAAAGGTAGACCAATGTATTCACTATTTGTGAATATGAATATATCATTCTGAAAGCCAGAAACATGAGAATCAAATCTCTAATCTGTGAAATTTGTCCAATAAGCAACGTGCATCTGCTCTGTTTACAATGAATGGGAGACTGACAGCACCCAAACCGGACTGCCTCTTCTTTTGGAGAATATAACCTTGTCACCCCTTCAGAGGCAGGTATTGTAGTCCATGCATGCTGACAAGATTATTTTAAAATCATTCTGTTTGATCTTTTAAGTTGAAACAAACCTGACGTAACCTCTGTGTTTCTACTTTCCAGGGCATCAGACTGTCCAAAACCTGGAGGCAGGTTATGGCAAACATTACTGTTTTCTGCTTATGGAAGAGTAATCACCACCAAGGTACGGTGCCATTACATTCTCATATCAACATATCTGACATGAGTTTGATTAAATGACTTGGTAGGAATGTACAAATTTTCAGATAAGGCAGACCTAACAAAAAGAAAATCCAAGCTGTGCCTAAGATGGACATCAAACTCACCAAGCCCGGCTTCTCCACTGGATTCAACATGACTGCATCAACCTCTTTGTGAGTAAACTGGGTGATGATTTCAGTGATGATCACCTTGGATGGTTGTTCCTCCACTATGGCGGTGTCATCAGTGCCAAGGTACTGACTGTAACACTGTCCTCCAGACAGATAACTCTGATGTGAGTGGAGACTAGAATCTGAGGCTTCTAAAGAAAGACAAAAGTGTTGAGTGATTTCCATTGTTCATTATCCACTGCAGAGTTCAGGATGTAATTGCATGTTTCTACCCATAGAGGTGATGATTGTTGATGGTCACCGCTGTGGCCATGAAATAACAGGTTCAGTTCATTCTAAGCACAAGTAAGATAGAAGGAGGTTTTGTGTTATTGTTTATCTCACACAGATGTTGAAGTCAGAGGAAGCGAGTAGAGACTAGTCTCATAAATCACTTGCTCTGAAGTGAAGAAGACAAGTGCCACAAAACAGTATTACCCAAGTCTACTTCAACCATGTTTATGTTCGTGTACTAAGGATGACTTCCAGAGTGGGGGTTCCAAAAGCCAAGTAAGTGATTACTACAACATGACACCCATCGTTCAGTGTAGCCAGACTCTGACACGCATTATCTGGTTTCTTAGGGAGGAACAGTGTTGCACAATACAGACCACAGAACAGGCGTTCAAGTTGAAGTTCCTGATAGCTGTATGATTTATCACTCCAGGCAGGGTCATGTCGTCTTCCTGCAACAGCTTGTCTCTGTGTCAGTATTAAAGCGAAAACTGGCATGATTAGTGTTTACAGTAAAGGGGAAATAGAACGGAACAGTAAAGTATGGTGCAGAACAGAACATTGTTGTCTACATGGGGCAATAAACTTGTTTTTTGCGTCAGGCCCAGCAAAAACACACTCGCACAGAGCAAAACATTAGGGTTGGATGTGTGATGTGTGTATGACAACAATAACTGTATGGCTCTTAAGTGTGTGGTTTAGAATTGGTTTGTGTGTGTTTTTGTGAGAAAACTCTTGATTGAAGACGGGTGGAAAGGCCATACAAGATTTTGGCAGCCTGCAAATGTTAAGAAACTCAGCCTGTGTTTTTATTCTTGTATAATCTCTCTACAAAAAAGAACTCTGCAGCATACACACACACACACACACACTCCCAGGCATCAACTTTTTCTGCACAAATATTGATATTCATGAAGCCAAATTGAATTAGTGTTTAAATTGGATGTGAAATTGGATTAGCAAAGACATTAAACACGCATCTCAGTTAATCCGTGTAGAGTAGGAGGTTCCAACAGTCGGCACGGAGAAGCCATAATTCACACACTGCCCCGCCGCAAATCCCACCTGGAGAGGATCCCACCAGGAGAGCAGTGCATTGATTGTTGCAAAAGATAAAAGTGCCATGTATTTGCTTGTATATTAGGCTATTGTAATTCTGTAAATCTGGGACCTGCCATGAACCCAGGCTTATACCACACAGGAGGCCAGTTATAGGCTATGTCAAAAAAGCGTCTTAGATTAAACAAAACAATTGACTTGTCTACTTCTAATGTCACTCTGTCCTGATTATAGTAGTGGAAAGTAACTTAGTACCATTACTCAAGCACTGCACTTAAGTACAATTTTGAGGAACTTTACTTGAGTATTTCCAATGAGAAATTAGACTTTATATTTTTACTCCACTACATTTCTCTGACATCATAAAATGACACATTATCAAAGCTCAAGTCATCCCACTGAAATGGGATGCACAGCAAATGTAACACTCTGAAACACTCAGATGAGAGACTTCTGAAAATGAATGCTTTTACTTTTGATGCTTACATTTGATTACTAATACTTTGACAGTTTCACCCAAGTAGAATATTGCATACAGGACTCTCACACATTACTGCAGTAATGTTCCATTAAAGTATTTCTACCTAAGCATTTGAGTCTTCCACCACTGCCTGACTCTCATCTCATCCCTAGAGCAACATAAATGTATACTTTACACTATAGCTGGGGGGAATATAAGTTGTGTGTGTTTGTGTTGGTGTGTGTGTGTGAATGGTCTTACATCCACCAGGAGGACAGCAGACAGGCAGGCCAAATATGCCCTCAATGAGTGACCTTTAACCCCAGACCCTGGCTAGAATCACATTTAGAGTTAGAACGGCCAACAGTCAAAAACTACTAGACTTGAGATCAATATTGCCCTGAACA
>NW_027279822.1:47500-70000 GCF_046629955.1 Centroberyx affinis | reverse complement strand
AGAAACATGATGCGGTTCAGAAGAAACATGATGCGGTTCAGAAGAAACATCGTGTGGTTCAGAAGAAACATGATGCGGTTCAGAAGAAACATGATGCGGTTCAGAAGAAACATGATGCGGTTCAGAAGAAACATCGTGTGGTTCAGAAGAAACATGATGTGGTTCAGAAGAAACATCGTGCGGTTCAGAAGAAACATGATGCAGTTCAGAAGAAACATGATGCGGTTCAGAAGAAACATCGTGTGGTTCAGAAGAAACATGATGCGGTTCAGAAGAAACATCGTGCAGTTCAGAAGAAACATCATGCGGTTCAGAAGAAACATCGTGCGGTTCAGAAGAAACATCGTGCGGTTCAGAAGAAACATGATGCGGTTCAGAAGAAACATGATGCGGTTCAGAAGAAACATGATGCGGTTCAGAAGAAACATCGTGTGGTTCAGAAGAAACATCATGCGGTTCAGAAGAAACATCATGAGGTTCAGAAGAAACATGATGTGGTTCAGAAGAAACATCGTGCTCAAACAACAGGAGCAGAGGTTCAGATTCAAAAAATCCACAAGTAGAATTTGGTTTCCTCCCATAACAGCAGCAGTTGTTTATTAACAGAAACAACGTGATGGTTCAGAAATGAAAGAGGCGATGAAGGTTTTCAAGGTCTAAACTAAACATCGTCTTGTTTAGTTTTGTAACCAAACAGAGTTTTATTACTTGTATCAATGTCTTAAAACAAAAATATATATAACTGCATAACTATACAAGTATAACTATGAACTCCAGTCAATGATCAATATACTGGGAGATAGTCATGAAAAAGATTTGTTTTGTTTTTGGTTTATCTAGCACCTCTATTGTTAATCTTTAAAATCTTTTAATATTGTAATATTTTGTATTTTTTTTATATCCTATATCCTATGTTTTATCGTACATCCTATCCTATGATGAACGACCCACTTTCCCCTCTGAGATCCATAAAGCCTTAAAGTCTTATCTAAGTCTATGTTAGATGCCTTAAATGCAGACAAAATGTTGATTTGTTGAAAAAAGATAATGTATAAATGGACATCACAGATTTACAGAAGAGGGTCAGGGCCACCTGTGAAAAATGTATTTGAGTTCTGAGTTTAAAGTCAGAATTGTGACTTTATTCTCCTCAACTCCTCAACAGCTCTCTGTCTTATCCTCCTCCGGACAGATGGATGTGGGAGTAAACAGTAAACAGGAAACAGGAAACAGGAAACAGATCAGTCTGCTCACAACATGCTGCTGAGTCTCATCTGACAGCCGGAGCCTTCAGCATGAGACAGGTGGGAAAAAAAAAAAGATTTCCCAGCTGCCGGCCCCAGGGAGCGCTGAGGAGCAGCAGCCGCACAGCTGATTAGAATATGTAATACCCCCCCCCCCCCCCCCCCTCCCCCAGCCTTATTTAAACAGCCTGCCAGTCTGCAGCCGGCCTCAGACAGCAGACAGACCGGACTGCAGCAGAGACTCAGACCTGAGCTGGGAGTCGACTGGAGGAACATCAGTCACTTCTGTTTCATGAAGATTTCATCTGATGCTTTTCTGTGTTGAACTTTGAGAGACTTTGCCCGGAGGACCCGAGGATTTCCTTCTTCTGACACTGCTGTGAGTCGGATCCGGACTCCGGACCCATGTGGGTGTCGGAGCGGATCAGAGTCTCCGTGGATCCGAACCACTTCGCCTTCCCTGTGGAGTACAGCTTCCGGCTGGCGGACGTTATGTTCGGGGAGAAAGCGTCTCGGGACAGAAGGAAGAAAGCCTCTCTGTGTCCCAACGTCATCACCCCGAGCAGCATCCCGGAGTTCCGCATCCCTCCGAAGATCCCGACCCAGCAGGAGCCCAGGAGTCCGGACCGGAGCGAACGCCTCGCCGCCGCGAAGGGGACCCGGTCCGAGGGCGGGGGTCCGGAGGGCGAGGCGTCCGGGGAGCCGCTCGCTCAGGGGATCCGGGCGGAGACCGCGGACGAGCGTCCGCACGGCGGCTTCGGCGAGGACAGGAACACCAACGCGGATCCTCAGAGCCAGGCGGCGCTCTCCCTGCCGCACCTGGCCAAGACCCAGACCTGCTACGGCTTCTGCACTCTGCTGGAGAGTCCTCACACCCGCAGGAAGGAGTCCCTGTTCCACGGCGACCCCGGCTCCCGCGGACTCCCTCCGGCGCCTCCTCGGAGCCGGGCCCCCGGCGCCTCCTCCGGGCCGCCGCGCCGCGCCTCCTCCGGCCTCCGCAGACTGGCCTCCCGGCTGCGGCCCCCGCGGGACGCCGCCCCGCGCCGGCGGGGAACTCCGGACAGCGACGCCTCCTCCTCCTCCTCCCCCTTCGACTCCCCCTCGCCGGCCAGACCTCCTCCTGACTCCTCCTCGCTCAAAGCCCCGAGCCACCAGAGGCTCCCGTCCCGCACCGCGAGGAGAGCGACGGCGTCCAGGAGCGACTCTCCGTCCACGGACGAGGGCGGCAGCTCCACGGACGACAGCCCCGCCGTCCTCCGCCGGGCCTCCGGGGGTTCGGATCCGCCGCCCGGGACCTCCGGCCTCGCTCCCCCCGGCCTCGCTCCCCCCGGCCTCGCTCCCCCCGCCGTCTTCCCCGCGGACCCGGCGCCGTCCCGGGACGGAGCCGCGAAGGAGAGCCTCGTCCCCGTGGGGAGAGAAGGAGCGCTGCGTCTGTCGGCGGAGTACCGCCCCGAGGACCGGAGGCTCAGGGTCCGGCTGATCGGGGCCGAGGGCCTGTACGCCGGGCCGGACCACCCCAAGACCGTCGGCTGCAGCGTGAGCGTCTGCCTGCTGCCGGGGAAGAGCCAGAAACAACACAGCTCCGCCGTCAGGAGGAGCCGCGACCCCGTCTTCAACCACGACTTCTTCTTCCACGGCGTCGGCGAGGAAGACGTGGAGAACCGGTCGCTGAGGTTCAAAGTCGTCAACAAGATGCCGACCATGAAGAGAGACCACGTTCTGGGAGACTGTGAGATTTTGCTGAACAGTGTGTTGACTGTTTAAAAATGATTCTGTGTTTGTACTAGATGAAATGTTTTTTACTTGCTTTTTATACAGACCAAAGCTTTGAAAAGATTTATTAAAGAACAGAAAGAGATTTGTGTTGAGGACGTGACTTCTTGGGGAAAGGTTGATCTGGACGCACAAGCCGTGATAAGAATCGGTCACATTTCATATAACTCAACAAAACATAAGACTGCTGGAGAAATATTGATTGATTCATTAACAGACTCTGTGCCTCTATAAGTGTTGCAAAGGCTGAAAACACAAAACACAAAAACACAACAGTTTTTTGTCCTTTATAGCTGCACAAAATGAATTCATTGCATTCATATGACCTGCTGCACAAATGAATTTTAATTGAATTTTTAGAGAGAATTATCTCGTTGGTAAAACATCTGAAACTGGTCTGTTGTATGTGTGCAGTAGATTTAATGTAGACAAACATATTTAATATCCTTTATATAGGCCTACCTACTGTACAGCTGGCAATACTGCTACTACTAATAATTATTTTGTATTATTATTAGATACAATTTTCTTTTCGCTTAACCCCAGGAGGTCAGAGGTCAAGGGCTTTAGGACACTTCAGCGGGTTTTGGGGTTTGAACCTTGAACCCAGCTCTTCCTGTTCCTGTTCAGGTTCCCTACCTACAAACCACTCTGCAGCTCAACCTATATTACATATGATAATATCTGATTAATATCATATTCTGAGAGCGATCACATTATCGACCCACAACACCGAAATGTGAGTTTTGTTTGAAGAAGCGAAGTGAAGCGGCTGTCACGCCCGTCACTGAGTCACGCTCACCTGACCGCCGCTTCAGCGCCAAATCGATGCTCTCACACCGACGAGTCAGTGTAAATGCGCAGACAGCGCTAATCGAAAACACAGCAGTCAATCCCAGAGCTAATCGCTCTTTAATTTCAGCCCTCCTGTCATCATCTGAGCAGGAAAACAGATCAGATCAGCGCTGAGGGAGAGCTTGCTAGCCGAGGCGCTGAGCTGCAGAGAGGGAAGCCCGGTGGGACTCAGCCCGGGACTCAGCCATGGTGTTCGAGTCTCTGGTCAGCGACCTGCTGAACAGATTCATCGGAGATTATGTGGAAAACCTGGACAAGTCTCAGCTGAAGATTGGCATTTGGGGAGGTAAGCAGCGCGCGCAGCAGCTAGCTAGCAGCTAGCACCGATCCGTAGGGGGAGAATTGCAGGCCACACTCCATTAGAAATTCTGACAATTTAACATTGCCTTGCTTATCGGCAAACGCACACGCCTCGTAGAACATGACATGACGTTTCTACGAAATAACAGGATTCACTCTTCAATTCGGCATTCACTCAACCCACCAAGCAGCATTCATTTCAATGCAATCTCAACTTTTATTTTTGGTCCGCCTCTTGCTCCCAGATCCGCTCCACCAAAACACACCGTGGCTGGCGGAAGCGAGCAGTGTGAACCAATTCTAAAAGACGAGATTTTGTTCAACTAAGTGATATCTGGTGGATGATATGTGTGCCGAATTGAAGCGTGGCTCCTAACGATTAAGAATAGCTCTCCAGTCATATTTTATGAAGTATTTACCTTGGCCCATAAGCAAGGACACGTTAATCGCCAGATGTTTGAACAGAGTTTGGCGTGACGTGACGTTCTACTCATCCTGGAACGTCACGTATCGGGGCTAGCTAGCAGCGGGCGTAAACAAACCGCTGCCCGCTCGAGCCTTCACTGTCAAACTGTCCGGATGCAGTGACTGACAGCAGGCCGTCAGTGAGCAAAACATCTGTCAGTGTCATCTGTCAGTATCTGACACAGTTTGAAATGTAGTTTGGTGTGTCTGGGTGTCGAGGCGAGTCATCCTGCAGTCTGCAGACAGTCTGCAGCGCATCATGGAGCTTCTGTCTGTCTGCATGTCAGCACACCTGCTGCTGCACCTGCTCCCGGCTGGAGGGCCAACATGAGGCTCGGGTTAATTTCACTGTGACTTCATTCATTCACAACAAGTTACCACAGTGAGAGGAGGATTGTTCTGTCAGATTTCCCTCTCTGCTACAGAGCAGAGAGACAGAAAAACTCTCAGATGGGACAAAACCTTGAACAGGATCTGAGGTGTAAAGCAATGCTTTTCAGTCCTGTTCCTCAGGACCGGAGCCTGCTGGGTTTCAGTCTAGCGGTCTGACAGAGACCGGTTTAGACCCGGGATGGAAGGTGAACGCAGGGAACTAGAGAAACCCAGCAGGACTCCGGGTGTCGAGGATCAGGATTTAAAACCACCGCTCTAAAGTAGAGCTGGGCGATAATTCAATATTATCGTTTATCGTCTTTCAGTGGAATCATATCCTGATAATATGAAGACATTTTAATATCGTGACACACATTTCTGCTGTCTAAATTGATGATAAGCAAATTTTACTTAAAAACTGATAAAATGAGGTATGGTTGGAATTAGGGCTGGGCAATATATCGACATTATCTCGATATCGTGATATGAGACTAGATATCGTCTTAGATTTTGGATATGGTAATATGGTGATATGGCATAAGTGTCTTTTCCTGGTTTTAAAGGCTGCATTACAGTAAAGTGATGTCATTTCCTGAACTTACCAGACTGTTCTAGCTGTTCTATTATTTGCCTTTACCCACTTAGTCATTATATCCACATTACTGATGATTATTTATCTCATTGTGTAAATATTTTGTGAAAGCACCAGTAGTCATCCCTACAATATTGTCACAATATTGATATCGAGGTATTTGGTCAAAAATATTGTGATATTTGATTTTGTCCATATCGCCCAGCCCTACTTACAACTGAACATTTAGCCACTGTGTAGAAAATACAGAGATATATATCGTGTATCACCATTCAGCCTAAAAATACAGAGATATGATTTTTGGTCCATATCGCCCAGCCCTAGTTGGAATATTATTTGAATATTTCAGTTTTGTTTGACATCACACCTAACATCACCATTCAGCTCAATGGGATGAACATTCATTTGATTATTTAACATGTGATTTTGCATATGTGAGCCGTAATCGAGATGTACAGCACTGTGCAAAAGGCTTAGGCACATGTAAAAGAAAAAAAGTAAAGCAAAGATGCTTTCAAAAATAATTAAATGAAAAATTACAAAAAAATTACTATAAAGAGCAGTCTACTGACACACTAATGCAGAAATGCAGAAAAATGAATAAACATCTAAGACACAATTTATATAAAAACTCTTGGGTGCCTAAGACTTTTGCACAGTACTGAATATCGATATTGAAAAAGTCCTTATGATTATCCTGATATTGATTTCAACCTCTGAAGTGTATCGACCTGCTCATCCTTAAGTTTGGGAACCTGGACTGCACAACAAGCCAGCTTTCCATTTTAGAAATAATAATAATAATAATAATGATAATGATAATGATGTTACTAATGGAAGGTGAAAGGCCCAGTCAGTCTGTCTGTCAGTCAGTCAGTCTGTCTGTCAGTCAGTCAGTTGTCTGTCTGTCTCTCAGTCATTTGTCTGTCAGTCTGTCTGTCAGTCAGTCAGTTGTCTGTCTGTCTGTCTGTCTGTCAGTTGTCTGTCTCTCTGTCAGTTGTGTGTCTGTCTCTCTGTCAGTTGTCTGTCTGTCTGTCTGTCAGTTGTCTGTCTGTCTCTCTGTCAGTTGTGTGTCTGTTGAGCTTCATCTCTCCCCCCTGCAGGCCTGAACGCTCTGACCGGTCACGGTAAGACAGAGACGCACAAACCTGCTGCTGTGTTGTGTTTCTGTGTGTCTGAACCTGATCCTCCATCAGATGGTCTTCTTTTAGAGAGATCTCCCTTTAGAGAGAGCTGTAGGAGTGAGACTAGACCCGGCCCGTCTCTCTGTCCCTCCGTCCTGACCCGGGACTCCCTCCTCCTAGTCTAGTGTCTGGTGTCTACTGCAGCAGCATGTCCTGTCAGCAGGAAGTTACACCGTTCATACTGATTTACAGATAATTCAACATGAGAAAAGCCCAGTCATGTTTGACTGACTGTTTTGAATTTTGAAATATATCAACTTTCCCTCAGTTCTCCCTCCATGACTTCTCCTAGACCAGTTCCTCTACAGTCCAGTGTAACTTTCTAAATCACAAAGGAAATGCTTAAACTGTATTTAACCCTTCAGCTTGTCAGCCTTCTCCCAAACCCCTAAAACCCTCTGGCCTTTCCACTGTTTGGTTACTAGAGATGGGACGATATGTCGAAATAGGCATGGGACGATATGAAAATTTCATGTCACGATTATCCTGGTCAAAATAATTGTGA
Source organism: Centroberyx affinis (assembly GCF_046629955.1). Lineage (NCBI taxonomy): Eukaryota > Metazoa > Chordata > Actinopteri > Beryciformes > Berycidae > Centroberyx > Centroberyx affinis. The sequence continues at coordinate 62,710 of NW_027279822.1, read as the reverse complement.
TTCTCAATATTATCCCGATAATCATCAAAATATGCTTAAAACTCTTAAAAAGGCACTAAAAGATACTGGAATCACGTTACCTTACATTTTGTTAAGAAACAAATATTTTGATTGCATCATAGGACACATATTTTTTTTTGTGAACATCCTTTTTTAGTGAAAAACAAACAAGGACAGATTCAGACTCTCACCGACACCCAGCAGGTAATCACAATGAGAGAAAAAAATCAATTAATAAAAAGAATCTACCTATCAACCTGATATCCAAACATCCACATGGTTCAGTTAGTTATGTGTTGTAAATGCACAGAAAATGAATAACTTGTTTTGTTTCAGATCACACAGACAGAGGCACAGCAAGGACAGCAGAATGATCAATCAAACAATCAGGAAATCAATAGGACTGAATGTTAGTGAGCTAGACAGCTTGTTCAGGTCGTGAGGATATTCACGATTATCCCGATAATGGAAATTCACCAAGATAAAATTATCTTGAGTGTTTCTATCGTGATAAAATATAAAATCTTATATCCTCCCATCCCTATGTCAAAATTCAATACATCTCAATACAGAATGTGTCAGTCTGTATGTTGTGTCAGGAACATGAATGGTGATATGAGCTCCATGTTATTCTGCTGTCAGGAACATGAATGGTGATATCAGCTCCATGTTATTCTGCTGTCAGGAACATGAATGGTGATATCAGCTCCATGTTATTCTGCTGTAGTAATCACTAATGAGACTCTTGACCATCACAGTTTCACAAGCTCTCCATCCAAATTATATTATTGTCACTTTGTAACGACATTTTTAAATTGTTGTTTACATTCTAGCAGCCAATGGCATCGCTGGAAAGATTTGAGTCTCAGAAATAAACAGAATTCTGCACAGTCAGTGCAGTCACAGTCTGTGTTGTCACTGAACTTTTATTGATCACATCGGATCCTGATTTATTGAACCTGAACCTCAGATCACATATTGAATTGTGAGATAAGCAGATCGTCCCATCACTAATGTCTACTGATAATTCTGATAATTCAGAATTCTTTTTTTTTTTATGCGATTGATATTTTTATTGAAAACTTTTATGAGCTATAAAAAGAAGACAACATCCAATAAACACAAAATCCAAATCAGAGCAGCACCACTGCATATAGAGAATAATATAACAGCACATACAGCTCAGCACACACACACACACACAAGGAAAGACAGACAGCTGTCTTTATTCTCAGTGTAGCATACCCTCCGAAAGATTTAGGACTCGACTGGTGGTTTTCAACATTTATTTCCATAAACCATTCCGTAACCAACTCGTTGAATACCAACGTGAGAACTGATAAGACACAAAGATACACCAGTTACATTTATGTTTTCATTATATGCAAAACAGTTAGCATAGCTTTAGCTTTCTGATACAAATCATCAACACAAGTACCGTAAACACTACAAATTGCTAACCTTGTGCCTCCTCGGGGGGTTGCTATTTCCAGTCCTTTATTGTTCATTTACCGCAACTCTTTCATTGCCTCTTTCTCCTTTGTTTACCTTAACTTATTACTTTGCCGTTAACTCGTTCCGTATCACCTTGTTTTTACCGGAAGACACAACATAGCCAGGAAGTGACATAGTAGGTTAGCGATCTCTTCAAAATAAAAGCTCATTACAAATATAACCTTCAAAACGGACAATATGCATATAAAAACCAGATGAATGACATTTTACTATAATGCACTCCAATCATGAAATATATTTATGTAACGAAATCATGTCACAATGCATTTAAAGTAACTTAACTATTAGTTTTTAAAGATTTTAACTTATTTAACCATTTTAGCAACACAAGGCTGCCCTCTTGTGGACAAAATGAGTAACAGCAATACATAAAACCAAAAAGTGGTCTGCTACACTCCCACCAAAATTATTTGTGTTCCACATTGAATACTGTGAGTGTGAACTAAGAATAATTTTCTCAATAAGAGTGTCATTGTCTTTGTGTAGCCACATCTTAAGAAGCTTCAAAAAGCAGAACTAACTTCTGCACTGGGCGTTCCAATATTGAAGGTTTGGCAAGACGCTCACCCTTCTTGCTCAGATTCTTATCTCCTACTGAGATTTTCACTCTTCTTACAAGTCCATCCTTGCCACTGACGGTCTCTATGACTCTTGCAAGTCTCCATTCACCTCTGGGTAACAGTTCATCTTTGTCCATCACTATATCACCCACCATTAGATTTCTTTTTGGCGTGTGCCACCGCTGCCTTGTGGTGATATTGTGGAGATATTCTCGTTTCCATCTACTCCAAAACTGTTCCAATAAAAACTGTACACGACGCCATCTCTTTGCTCCATACAGGTCCTCTTTAGGGAATGTGCCTGGTGGAGGAAGTGCTGTGCTGGATTTCATGTTGAGGAGATGATTGGGGGTGAGAGGTTCAAGGCTGTCAGGGCAGTTCAAGTTATCAACAGTGAGGGGTCGGCTGTTGACTATGGCCATGGCTTCGTACAGTACAGTCCTTAATGAAGCATCGTTGAGTCTGCCTTGAGAAAGAGACAGGGTAGAGCTCAGAACACTTCTGACAGTCTTTATCTGGCGCTCCCACACGCCCCCTGCGTGACTGGAGTGAGGTGCATTCATGATGAAATCACACTGTTTCTGTGACAGGAATGTGTTCAATCTCTGTGTGTCAAGTTCTTGTAAAGCTGTCTTGAATTCATTCTTGGCACCAACAAAATTGGTGCCCTGATCACACTGAATTTGACGGACTGCACCACGGAGAGCAATGAAACATCGCAGGGCGTTGATGAAGGTGTCCGTGGACATATCCTCTAACATCTCGATGTGAATGGCTCGTGAGCAAAAACAGGTAAAGAGCAGGCCGTATCGTTTATGCTGTTTTCTTCCCTGTGTCGTCATGAAAGGGCCAAAGCAATCCATACCACAGTGTGTGAAAGGAGGGGAGGGCTCGACGCGTTCAACAGGTAAGTCACTCATTCTTTGACCCTCTGCAGCTCTCCTGAGTTTACGACAGATCACACACTGATGGATGTATGATGTTACTGCTCTGCTCATTCCAGGAATCCAATATCCACTGGCTCTGATTTCATTTATTGTGAATCCTTTTCCTTGATGTTTTGTCTTTTCATGGTTGTGAGCTATTATTAACTTTGTCACATGGTGCTCTTTAGGAATGACAATTGGATGCTTGAAGGAGTCAGTGAGTGACGAGTGGCGGAGTCGTCCTCCCACCTTGAGGAGACCGTCTGTGTCGAGGAAAGCATCAATGTGGTGTAATTTGTTGCCACGCTGTAGTTGATTACCTTTGCTCAATGATTTGATTTCCTCTTCATATGCTTGTCTTTGCAGATCCTGGATTATGACACGCTCAGCACTTTCTCTTTCGCTCACTGTTGAAAGAGCATGTGATGTAATCTTTTTGACTCGTCGAAGCAGACGGGCTACAGCTCTGGTAGCTCGGGACCATGATGAGAACTTGGACAGGCGGTCGACAAGACTCATTATTTCTGTGGTTTTTGTTTGCAAGGCTTGTGCTTTTTTGACTTCCGGATCCCCTATGGACAGGTCTGGCACTGCATCATTTTCCGTGGGTAACTCCTTCTCCCAGAGAAACATGGGGCCGGTGAACCAGTCAGATGCAAGTAGTTCATTTACAGTTTTACCTCGGGATGCTCCATCTGCTGGATTCTCATCCGTAGGGACGTAGCGCCATTGCTGTGGGTCTGTACAGTGGCGGATCTTCTGGACCCGGTTGGCTACAAAAGTGTGAAATCGCCGTGCATCGTTATTTATGTAGCCTAACACCACCTTTGAATCAGTCCAAAAGTATTCTTTTCCATCAACAATTCTCAATTCTTCTCGGAGCATGTTACTGATGGAGACTGAAACCACTGCTGCAGTTAATTCGAGCCGTGGTATTGTGGTCACTTTTGTTGGAGAAACACGAGCCTTTCCTATCACCAGTGAGCAGTGAATCTCTCCTTTCTTGTTCTTGACTCTCAGATAAGAGCATTGTCCGTATCCGCTTGTGCTCGCATCTGAGAAGTGGTGTAATTCAGTCTCTACAACTTCTCCAAAGTCAGCAGGTAAGTAACAGCGATTGATGTTTATTTTCTGTAGGTTGGTGAAATCACGTTGCCAACTCTCCCACCGTGGTTTTAACCTCTCTGGCAGGGGTTCATCCCAACCAGTGCCCTGGTTGCACATCTCTTGGAGGATTCTCTTTCCGTGGAGGACATATGGTGCGAGAAAGCCGAGAGGATCATATATGGAAGCGACAGTAGATAATATGCCTCTCCGTGTGGCTGGTTGGTCCTTTAAGGTGTTGTTGAATCTGAAGCTGTCCTCTTTTATGCTCCATTGAATTCCTAAAGCTCGTTCCAGTGTGTCATTGAATGTTAAGTCCTTTGTGTTTGTCTCTGTCGCACACTCTGATGGGGGCAGGCTCTGTAATACAGCATGGTTATTTGACACAAATTTGTGGAGACGGAGACCACCTTTGCTGCATATCTCCCTTGCCTCCTGTGCCAACTGAATGGCTCTTTTCACATTGTCTGTACTTGTCACTCCGTCGTCTACATAAAAGTCTTTTGCAACAAATTGTGCTCCTACTGGGTGTGAGTGGCTGTGTTCTTTGGCTAAATACTTAAGTCCATAGTTCGCACACCCAGGGGATGACACCGCACCGAAGAGGTGTACTTTCATGCGGTACTCCTGAGGTTGTGTTGTTGTATCTCCATCCTTCCACCAGAGGAACCGGAGGTAGTTGCGGTCTTCCTCTTGGACATGGAATTGGTGAAACATTTTTTCTATGTCACATAGAAGAGCAATGGGATGCCGTCTGAACCTTATAAGAATACCTGTCAGGTTATTGATCATGTCTGGTCCTGGGAGCAGGTGTTCATTTAAGCTTGTGCCACAGTATTTTGCAGAGCAGTCGAACACAACACGCAATTTGTCAGGCTTCTGAGGGTGATATATGCCATGATGTGGAATATACCACCGCTCACCTTCAGTTCCATCTGTGGGCACTTCTTCCACGTCACCTCTTTTTATGATTTCCTTCATGTATGTTGTGTAGTCTCTTTTGTATTTTTCATCCCTGCTGAACTTGCGTCGAAGATGACTGAGCCTGATTTCAGCGAGCCTTTTGTTGTCAGGTAGGGAGGGCCGTTTTCTGAATGGAAGAGGCATCTCGTAATGTCCCTGGGCATTTTTCTTTATACCATCCTTGAGTGTGCTCAGGAACATGAGGTCCTCTTGTGAGACAGTTTTGTCATCTCCTTTCGTGTCCTTAAAGTCTGACTCCAGGACGCTTATCACATCCATCGGCGTTACTGGAGGAAGTTCCTTTACCGTGACTCTGTGACACAGGCTGGACTGTCTTTCATTAAGGCCAGGTGTAGAGCAGCCCACAATGCTCCACCCCAAGTCTGTGAGGACGGCGTAGGGCTCATTGTCTGCTCCATCAATCAGTTGTCTGGGTTTTATAGCTCTTGGACAGTTATACCCAATGAGGAGTCCAACATCACAGCTGAGGAGAGGGGGTATCTGATCTGTGATTGCTGCTAGGTGAGGCCATTGTTTTGCTGTTTGATGGGTAGGTATGTTATCACGGTTCCTGGGGATACAGTCTTTTGTGTATGAAGGAGGGAGATCAATGTAAATGCCTGAATTGTAGCCTCTGACACGAAGTCCTTCTACTCTTTCACTTTTCATTATCATGCTCTCTCCTAGCATAGTAGTGAGTTTCAGTTGTACAGGGAAAGTGTTTGGTTGTAATTCATCACTTACTTCTCTCTCTATGAAGGTGCTGTCGCTCTGGGTGTCCAGCAGTGCATAGACGAGATGTTCTTTGGACGGCTGGGTGGCAGAGGAGATCCACACAGGGACGATCATGGAGGTGCTGTATGACTGACCCTCTTTAGTGACACAGAGTGGGCTAGCTGTCACAATTTCATTTGTACAGTTTGAAGCTGTGTTCACATTTGCTGTAATTTTCCTTTTTTCCATGCTTACAGGTCTATCTTTCTCCTCATGCCCTCTGTAATGTTCATCATGTAGACAGGTGGGATGCCTTCCCTTGCACAGATCACAGGTGTGACGGTGTCGACATTCCTTGGCGCTGTGACCTGGTTTGACACATCCATAGCACAGTTTATTGTCTTTTATGAATGTTCGTCGTTCCTCGAGGGATTTTTCTTTGAATTTTGAGCACTTGGATAGTTGATGCTTGTCATCTTTGCACCACATGCAGGGAGGCCTTTCTTTTCCGTAGTTTGACCTTATGTTTTCAGTGTTCGCATTTGTTTGAGTGCTGAAGACACTTACTTTGTTTCCCTTTGTTTCATTTGTGTTTCTTTTGACGTAGGATGAGCTGGATGAGTGTAGAGCATGCAGGGAAGTGATTGGGTTACATGCTATCTCCGCTTCCACTGACACAAATCTGGCGAAGTCTTCAAAAGTGGGGAAGTCTCTTCCTTCCATGAGAGCTATTGAGACTTGACGATTCCAGCGTGCTGCTAGCCAATCTGGGACTTTCTGTGTCAGCTTTTGATTCTCTTCACAATCATTCAAGATTTCTAAACCTCTCACGTGAGGCATGGCTTGGAGACAGGCATTCAGGAAATCAGAGAAGGCCCTTAACCCTTCAGCGTCTTTGGTTTGCACTTTCGGCCATTTTGACAGCTTGTCTCTGAAAGCCCTTTGAATGACAAATGGCTGCCCGTAGCGTTGGTTGAGCTTATTCCATGCATCTCTGTATGCTTCGTCATCGTCTCGATAAAAGGTGCCTTCAATACATTTGTGAGCAGGGCCACTGACATATTTCTTTAGATAATAAAGTTTGTCGGCTGATGAGATGCCTTTTTTATCTATCAGTGACATGAATGAAGCTCTCCATTCAATGTAGTGGATGGGGTCTCCTCCAAACACTGTGGGCATTGGCATGGGGAGTCTGTTGATGGTTATGCTGTCTTGTATCGCTTGGGCTAAAGAGGAGATGTCAGTGGAGGAATTTGGTGGGACTATGGAAGGGTTTTGGTGATACACAGAGGGGATGGCAGAGTTCTGCCTGTTGTATCTACTGTCTTGTTGCTGTGTAGGCAGACTGTTCATTTGCTGTAAGGGCTGATTGTCAGTTTCCTGTCTGATTTCTCTGTCGTAGCTTTCCAGCCTGACACGTGCTACTTCTCTGTCCCTTTCTGCTTGCAAACGCTCTAATTCAGACTCCATCATCCTTATTTTTTCTTTCTGCTTTCTTTCTTCCTCCATTAGTTTACACTGAGCTTCTTTTGCAGCGAGCTCTGCGACTGCTTCAGCCCTCTTTGCAGCCATAACTGATGCTTCAGAGAAGTGACTATTAGCTGACTGAGAAGCAGTCCCATAAATGGAGTGGGCGTAGTTATGAGCATGGAGCTCACGAAGTTTGCGTTTTTCACGCTCTGCATCAAAGACATCGTCTATTCCGGATAAGCGTTCATTTATTATTTTCATAATGTCTTTAGTGACTGCCTCACAAGCATCTATTTTGCGTCTTAAATCAGCGGATGGGGTGGTACCCTGTCTTATATCAGAGTAAATTTTCATGATGTCATCTTTTCCGTTTTCAACAGTGTCTGCCATTTTAGCTAGTTCCATATCTGTTGTGTTTTGCTTTAGGTTTTCTTTCGTTGATCTGATTTGAATTTTCCATTGTTCATAAAGGCTAAGCAGTCTCCTTTCTTTTTTACTTTGTTCCTCCCTTTGATAGGCAAGAAACCTCTCTGTGGGTACACTTTTGCGTTCTGAATGACGTGGTATTTTTATTTCCTCCGTTTCATTCATTTCGTGTTGAAGCTCAAGTAGTTCTTTATTTTTGGTTTCAGTTAGCTCCTTTAATTCCTGCCATGACAAGCGTTCTTCATCCTTTTGATTTAGCAATCCTCTATTTTCTTCAATTTCTGCTTGTAGTTTATTTATCTGTTCCTTTAAGACATCCATTTTTTACTGTATTTGTAGTCTTTACCGTCCCTTGAGCCATCACTTTACCATACGATGCTGTAGCGTACCTCCGTGCTGTGCTGCTTGACCGTGGAGTTCACAGACGGAGTGGCGATGCATGTGGTAAAGTTGTCACTGGTCCCTTGCTGGGTGAAGTCACCGGAGCCTTGATGAGCGAAGTTATCCCTGGTGCCTCGCTGGGGTAAGTTCTCACTGTAGCATACCCTCCGAAAGATTTAGGACTCGACTGGTGGTTTTCAACATTTATTTCCATAAACCATTCCGTAACCAACTCGTTGAATACCAACGTGAGAACTGATAAGACACAAAGATACACCAGTTACATTTATGTTTTCATTATATGCAAAACAGTTAGCATAGCTTTAGCTTTCTGATACAAATCATCAACACAAGTACCGTAAACACTACAAATTGCTAACCTTGTGCCTCCTCGGGGGGTTGCTATTTCCAGTCCTTTATTGTTCATTTACCGCAACTCTTTCATTGCCTCTTTCTCCTTTGTTTACCTTAACTTATTACTTTGCCGTTAACTCGTTCCGTATCACCTTGTTTTTACCGGAAGACACAACATAGCCAGGAAGTGACATAGTAGGTTAGCGATCTCTTCAAAATAAAAGCTCATTACAAATATAACCTTCAAAACGGACAATATGCATATAAAAACCAGATGAATGACATTTTACTATAATGCACTCCAATCATGAAATATATTTATGTAACGAAATCATGTCACAATGCATTTAAAGTAACTTAACTATTAGTTTTTAAAGATTTTAACTTATTTAACCATTTTAGCAACACAAGGCTGCCCTCTTGTGGACAAAATGAGTAACAGCAATACATAAAACCAAAAAGTGGTCTGCTACATGTACTGTCTTGTATTTTTATTCTTTCCATTTTGTCTAGGCTTAGGAACTAAGAAGTAGTTCCCTTAAGGAACTGGTAGTAATGTTTCCAAAATTGCATGGATCAGAAAGCACTTCCTTTATCTATTTGTGTTATTGATAGGGAAAGATATTAAAGGAATAGTTCAGTATTTTGAACCCTGGGCCCAAATAACATGTTTTCTGTCATGATCCCTATTAGTACAAGCCATAACTTCTCTACCTGCTTGCTCTGCCCGTCTGGTAACAACCAGGTGCCCCCTCCCACTCTACTGCAATAGAAACCTAGGGGCAAACATCTTTGAAAAGTATGCTAAACGTTGTTTTGCAAAACACGGCGCTCACAGTATAATCATACCGGTGTCAGTATGTTATCTTGAAAAAAATGTGAAAACCCGAGTTTTCTGTCAATAGCTGTGTTCTATTTGGATAAGAAAAAATTTTTCTCTGCGTGACACATATCCCTCCGCAGATGCAGCAAAACGAGAGCCGGAAGAATGCCACTGTCTCCAAAAATATCTGCTGACAGAAAGCTTGGTTTTAAAATTTTTTTTCAAGATAACATACAGACGGTGTATAATGTTTAGCATACTTTTCAAAGACTGTTGTGTTTGCCCTTAGGTTTCTATTGCAGTAGAGTGGGAGGGGAAAGCCAGTTGTTACCACACAGACGGAGTAGGTGACAAGCGAAGTTATATATAGAGATAATAGAGATCATGATGGAAAACCTGTTATTTGGGCCCAGGGCATCTCTCATCTTAGCCAAGGAGGTGAATTTACATGAATCTACACCAATGTTTAGCTAAGGTGTCATAGAAATTTCAATGCTTCTCAGTCAGTTGCCTGTATGCTATTACTTTGGTTTGCCTTAAAATTCAAGGCTTCATCATCTGCCTCAGCCTGCTTATCAAATTGAATCATGAAGAAGCAATTCTTAAGGAAGCAACACTGATAAAATTGTATCAACACCCAAACCTAATTTTGCATGGTTTTAGAGTGGAAAGGAAGTGTTGATATAGGAGTGACTTACAGAGGAATCAGAAGGAGAGGAAAGGGTGACTACAGGCTTGGAAGGAATGAAAAGTCCTGGAGTCTGTTGTGCACTGGTGATGGTTACATTGCCCAGCACAATGACAGAAAAACAATTCAACAAACCTACCACTCCTCTGTCTCTAACAGAGTAGCAGTGTATCTGGACTGGCCTGCTGGCTCTCTGTCCTTCTACAGTTTCCTCTGACACACTGATCCACATCCACACCTTCCACTCCACATTCACTGAACCGCTCTACCCTGGGTTTGGGTTTGGGCTTGAGATTAACTCCTCAGTGTCTCTGTGTCAGATATAGGAGGTTCAGTCAGAGGTCACTCAGAGATAGTTGACTCTGTACAGGATCACACACACACACACATACACACACACACAAATATACCACAAAACAAGTAAAATAACTTTTTGATTAGTTTTAGATTACGTTCTATGCCAGTCCATAGATCTGTGTGAGCTCTAATGTTAAGAGGGTGGCAGTGTGTAGCACCAGAAGAAGGTGCCCAATATGTAGCCCCCGCCCCAACTTCCAGCTTGCATCGGGTACTTGGGGGATGCTGCAAGTATAACTATGAAATCGGGTCAAAGAGGTTTGTTATACTGGTTGGCTTTTGCTACTCAACAAATATGATGCTGATTGGCCAGAAGGTGGCACTGTAACTACATGCTACCTGGTTAAATAAAGGTTAAATAAATAAAAATAATGGTCAATTTAAAGATCTAAAGAAATCTGGATTCTGAAATCTCTGGATCAGAATGATCCGATATGATCATTAAAAAAAAACTGTCAAAACTCAAAGCCAGCAAGATCAGTCTCATCCTACACGTTTTCTAATTAGTTATTTTCTTGCTGTGTTTAACGTTAGTTATAGCTAACTGGTAGGGTGTTCTGGTAAATTCAGAATGTATATAGTCCTCCAAATGTTTTGTAGGGTGAAATTTTCAATCGATCCTGTCATGAAATACATCGGATAAAATTGTGGAAACTCACAATTCTATCTCTATACACCATTTTACGATCCCTATGATCCCTTCTAGAAATCCACAGACAACAGGAATCATGGTAATGTCAGTATCCTAATCACTGCAAGTGTCCATCAAATAAAAAACTGGGTAAAACATTGATACAGTATTCATTGTTTATTTGTTTATTTGTTTGTTTGTTAGGATCCCCATTAGCTTTGCCCTAAAGCGCAGCTAGTCATCCTGGGGTCCACATTTAAAAACATACATTAAACATTACAATTAACACAAATAGCAAACACCAAACATCAACATAACACTTATATTAAAAAAACAAAAAACATAAACAAAAACAAAACATTAATATGTATGAGTAAAACTTACACTGATGCCTCTCTCAAAGTTACCAGGAAAAAACTACAAATCCGCATATGCATAGTATCCTACAAATATGATATTCCTAAGTGTTTCCTTATTTGTTGTTGTTATTGTTGTTCATGCATGAGAAAAATATGTTCACTAATGGGTGTATTGTACTCATATAGCCTCCAGTAATGGAAATAAAATGGGCAGAAAACCCATTTGGTACACTTTGGGCACTTTGGATATCCAAACAGCTAACAGCTGCACTAATTCTCTGTTATATTGTTGTACTTTTTGTATTTTCATCAAATTTACAGTTGTAGTCAAGGAGCAGGAAAACAGATTCAGTTGCATCATTATCCATGGGATATTGGTCATAATGGTGATATTACCTTTCAAATTTATATTATATACAAGACGAGGATGAAAATATTATTTTTCCCTTCCGTCTCGATTTACTCTTGGATGGTAATAGGTATAGGTTTACTGATATTCCCTAGCTTCTTATCTACCAAAGGAGGCAGAACCATTCATTCATTTTGGGTCATTTTAGATGTTTTTTTTTCCAGATTTTTGGCTAGGGTTTAATGAAATGGCTTTTATTGTGAAATCAACTATATCTATATATATAATCTTGTGATGTAAATGTACCATGGCTGTGTAATGAAGTTGTCAAAATAAATGTTAAATTCTTAATTCATAAATGGGTTGTGAAGTCCTCAGTCTTTAAACTTTGATTTGTTAGTTTGCTTCATCTGGCACTTTCTACTTTTCTGTATTTGTACTTTGGCTAGACTGAAAAACAGCTTGCTAGCATTAGCATTGAAATCACTGGGTACCACTAGCTGCAAGCTACCTTGTTAGCTTAAGTCGTGTAATACCAATTGATTTCAATGAGAAATGTAGAAAATAGAGTGTAATAGAGGGTAATGTGTCATGGAGGGTCAAGCAGGTGTTTCATTCCAACCAAACACTACAGCAGATGATTTCATTGAGTTCCTCCTCTCTAGTTGAAGGTGTGAAATCAGCTGATCATCATCACCCATCACTCTGGAACTAGTAAAGGAGGTGGAGGAGGAGGTGGAGGAGGAGAGCATGGAGGAGTACACTGCTTCAGAACTGCTAACTGTCACAAACCGACTGTTGTTAATATTGAGGATATTTTTATTGTTTCTGATGGTATTGTTTTTTTTGCTGTCGTGGGTGCTGTTGAACCTCGCCACCGGGCTGAAGCTCAGACACTGACAGCAGAGACAACACTGCCCCCTGCTGGTGCTGACCAGGTACAGCAGGCCCACACCAGGGAGGGAGGAATGAATGAATGAATGAATGACCTTTAATGAAAGAACACTTAGCAAAACAGATTTATAAAGTCCTTCACAAGACATGTAAAATTTAAGATATAAATAAAGTGGAAAAATAAGTAGAAATAGAATTAAACACTAAAGACCAAATGCTCAGAAAGAAATTAAATCTGAATAAAAACAGATCAGAGATCATAATTGATTAATTATGCTGCCCAATCTCAGGTTGTAGGATTGGAGATCAGAGTCAAAAATGTAGGTGCAAAAAGAGCAAATTATATCTTGTTAGAATAAGATATATATTTTATTCATAAAACAACCAATTCAGTCAGTATGCTATTTTACAAAAATATTTACAATATAAATCCCATTTTTTGCAATACCCAACAAACCAAGCTGAAATGATCGCAGTATATAATTATACAGCAGTTTAGTGCTGGAGAAGAACAGATTATTGACAATATTATCAGTCAAAGTCTAAAAGTTAAAGTGAGATTTCTTTTTGGTATAACATTAATTAACTTTTACTACATGTGTTCTGAGTCAATACTGAAGTCAGAGTATTGTCATGCTGCCATTTCCCCACCGACAGACTGTAAACTGTTGACTGTAAAAAGTTGTGGATTATTACTTTAACATAATGTTTTTTACGTAAAGATGCAGTTTGTTGAATTTCTCTGCATATATGTAGTAGGTGTGTAGGCAGCCTGTAGTCGATACTATTGTATTCACTACTTTAACTGTGAAAATGTTGACTTCAGACAAAACCAGGGTAAGAGCAGTTTCAGAAAACATTTATTGTTAGAAATCAGTAGCTCCCCCTTCTGGACAGGTAAGGAAAGGACTGGTTTAAAACGAGCGTGCAAAGAAGTTTTAATCTCATATTAAAGGAATAGTTCACCCAAAAATGAAAATCCTGTCATCATCTCCTCCTCCTCATGCCAGTTGAAACACAGGTGAAGTTTGTCCATATAACACACAGGGAGGCTGCAGCACAACTCCATAGCAGCCTTCTCCAAAACAACTGAAGTCAGTGGGGACCAGTTCTTCAGAGTTCCAAAAAGACCTACAGTATATTTACACCATCATTTAGTGCAAATCTTAACTATAGCCGATTGATTTGCAACAAATAATGGTGTATAGGTCTTTCTATTCACAGTGTGATTGTTTGGCTGTTTTTGTTTTGGAGCTCTAAAGAACAGGTCCCCATTGACTTCAGTTGTTTTGGAGAAGGCTGCTACCAAGTTGTGCTGGCAGCCTCCCTGTGTGTTATATGGACTAACAAATTTCACCTGTGTTTCATTTGGCATGAGGGTGAGTAGATGATGACAGGATTTTCATTTTTGGGTGAACTATTCCTTTAAATAATGGATAATGTTTTTATATGCATAAGAAGATAAAACGCCACAACAAACACTTGGGAATATGTGGGCTGTGCTGCTGCTGCTGCTACCGACGGTACTACCTCATATCTAGTGCGATATCCGTGAAAATAAAATATATATATAAAAAAAAAGAAACACAATGGTGATCTTACAGGTGGTCCAAATGTTAAAGTGATAGTGGCTTTGCCCAAGAGAATCTGATTCAGCGGACGTTATATCGTGGCCTGTTGCTTAGAAAATCCATCCAATAACGCAGGTTTGATCCCTGTGGCCTCTAGACGACAGGGCGGCCTGCTTGTCGGGGGAAATTGTCCCGTTACCAAAAGGTCACAGGCTCGATCCCTGCGACCGCCAACGTGTCCCGTCCGGGTGCCTTTGAGCAAAACACTCCTTGTAAGGTAAGGGTGTCAGCAAAGTGATGAAAAAATGCTTTTTAAAAAAGTTAAAAATTCAATTTGAAAGCGGCATTTTTGTCTTACTGTTTTATACATGTATTTCTGTGTGTGTGTGTGTGTGTGTGCGTATATGTGTGAATTTATGTGTCTGTGTTTATGTGTGTCTATTTGTGTGTGTATACCTTTTTTGTGTGTATGCGTGCCTTTATACGTGTGTGTATTCACAGTATGTGTGCATGTATTTATGTGTCTGTTCACGTGTGTGTATTTATGTATATGTATGTCTTTTTTGGTGTATGTCTTTATTGTGTTTGTGAATGTCTTTGTGTGTGTGTGTGTGTGTGTGTGAATACCGTTACTGTGTGTGTATGCCTTCACTTGTGTGTGCATTCACAGTATATGTGTGTGCATTTATGTGTATGTATGTCTTTTTTATGTATGTATGTCTTTATTTTTGTGTGTGTGTTTGCCTTTATAGTGTGTGTGTGTGTGTGTGTGTGTGTGTGTGTGTGTGTGTGTGTGTATGCCTTTATGTGTGTATGTATGTATTAACACATACTGCATGTGTCTATGTGTGTGTCCTGTCACTTCCGGCCCTCTGGTTCTCGTCTCTCGCGGCGTCGCCTCCGCAGAACATCTCCGGGTTCTCCGCCAGCGTCGCTCGCACTCTCTTCTTCTCCTTAAACCTCCCAGAGTGCGACACCTTGACGTGGCGCCCCCTGTTGGCGGTCGTTTTATCCACGATCCGCTCCAGCCGGGCGTCCAGCTGCGAGTCGTCGACGGCGTCCTCCGGCGGGACAGGAGTGGCGGCGGCGGCTCCGGCTCCGTTCTGGCCGGCGGCGGCGGCGGCG
>NW_027279822.1:0-45000 GCF_046629955.1 Centroberyx affinis | reverse complement strand
TCTGAGAATATTTTTATTGTCAGATATGATTTTGTCCAGAATTCCAAGACTATCTGTATTGCAGGTAGAGAGATAACAGAGAAACTTTGATCAAAACAGTCATTCTTCTACATTCTATAACTGTGTTAACTTCTTGTAAATTAAATAATGGTGAAGTTTAACAATTCATCCATTTTCTGGGGACCCCCTGGAACCTCCTCAAGGACCCCTGGTGGTCCCCGGACCCCACGTTGAGAACCACTGGTATAAATGAAGCAGGTGTAGGGATAAAAAGAGACTGGTTTAGTCCACAAATGTAAAAACTTGACAAAATAAAGTGTCGCTACATGGAGTGATGGCCTAACTGCCTATACTGACTTAGTGACTATACTGATCAATGTGACAACTGTGGTCAAGAGTTACTCCACATCCCGCGCACTCAGGTACCTTTAAAGTGGTAATCCATTTTTTTTAATTTTTTTTTTATTTAACCTTTATTTAACCAGGAGAGTCCCATTGAGATTAAGAATGTCTTTTTCAAGGGAGACCTGGAGACAGAAAACACAAAAGGAGACAAAATAAAAAAGAACTAACCAGGTAAATTAAAAACATTGACATTTTAAGGATATCCATAAGATTTTCATTAGTCTCAGTACAACATTTCGACTCCATCTTTGTTGCTAAGCACACATCACTGTGGTGTTTCTGCACTGCTCTTCCCACAGATCACCTGTCAATCAAACAGTGTGGGCGGAGCTTGGATTTCCTGTTGATGTAGTTTGAGTTTCTCTTCTCTCTCTCTGTCTGTTCAGCCATGGTGGCTATCGCTGCTCATGCTAACTACCCAGTTCTTCTTCTTCTGTTGATTCCCAACAAACCATCAGGAATAAACCAGACACGGGCTGTTTAGAGCAGACAGTGGAAAAGCTTTCATCAGTTGGATATAGGTTCATTTGCTATTGTGTTCTATCATTGGAGAGGAGCAGAACGGATATATATTTATTTGAAAATTTCACAAATTATTGCTGTAAAATGTTACAGTGATTAGTGTCTTTGTTAAACGCACAGTATGTAATTTCTGCCGCTAGGGCTCTCTCAATCAAAACAATAACAAAATACGTAGTTTGATGACGTCGTGAAGTAGCGTGGGATCATGGGAGTTTTTTTTACGGGGACAGCTTCGGCAACAGAACGCAGCAAACGGGAATGAATAATCGTGATCCGTCTCGAGTGAGCGATAAAAACAATAGAATGAAAAAAACAACAGAGCGGCTAGAGCGGCTAGCTAGCTAGCTGGCCGACTTCCTTCCTCACTCTCTGATGGATCATCTAGTGTTTCCCGTGTTTCCCCGGAAGTTAGGGGGTAAAGGGGATATGACGCCATGACAGGAAGTTAGGGGGTAAAGGGGATATGACGCCATTGACAGGAAGTTAGGGGGTAAAGGGGATATGACGCCATTGACAGGAAGTTAGGGGGTAAAGGGGATATGACGCCATTGACTGGAAGTTAGGGGGTAAAGGGGATATGACGCCATGACAGGAAGTTAGGGGGTAAAGGGGATATGACGCCATTGACAGGAAGTTAGGGGGTAAAGGGGATATGACGCCATGACAGGAAGTTAGGGGGTAAAGGGGATATGACGCCATGACAGGAAGTTAGGCGGTAAAGGGGATATAATGCCATTGACAGGAAGTTAGGGGGTAAAGGGGATATGACGCCATTGACAGGAAGTTAGGGGGTAAAGGGGATATGACGCCATTGACAGGAAGTTAGGGGGTAAAGGGGATATGACGCCATGACAGGAAGTTAGGGGGTAAAGGGGATCTGACGCCATGACAGGAAGTTAGGGGGTAAAGGGGATATGACGCCATTGACAGGAAGTTAGGGGGTAAAGGGGATATGACGCCATGACAGGAGACCAAATGAAACGCACCGTTACCTTGAATAAAATTACGGATTTCTCTGGGTTTGAACATTGTTGGAAACATTTGGGATCATGTAAGTACACAACTCAAAAAAATATATGACATAGGTCTAGTCGTTTTTAGATATTTTAATGTGGAAATGTTACATATTATACCTTTAAGTCACTTGAGGCTGTTCTTTACAATGATTGTAAAACAGCTTACATGCGTTGTTAAGCACAACACAAAGCAAAGTCACTGTGAAGCCCGTTTGAAAGAAAACAAATAACCTCTTCATTTCAAAGCACAAGCTCTGTGGTCACTGCAGGTACAATCGCCTGGGTGCAGTCAGTGTGTTACCAATGAAACTGTTTACTGTGTGTGTGTGTGTGTGTGTGTGTGTGTGAGAGAGAGAGAGAGAGATCAAACATAGGAGTGTTCAAAGGTTGTTACGCCTGGCAGGACGCGGGTACCGGACCAAACGAGTCTTGTTCAAAACTATTCCTGATCAAGTCACTGACTGATGATGGAAAAGGAAAGTTATGATCGCAACTGTGATTTCAGTTTGTTTTCTACACCCAGGGAATGAAAATGAAAATGAAATGGACCAAATTTGTGCATTTACATGTTAAGCATTAACTGGCTTAGACTGGAAACATGATAATTGACATAGTGAGGATCCAACCTGTGTCATGAAGCGGTCTCTGTCACCCAAACACAACAAATGTACCACAACTGCAGCCAATGGTCTGGATTATTCCAGGAATTGATTGTGATCCTAAGCATGCATTTGCTATTGTGACAAACCACTGATCACCAATGGGGAAAACTGATCTTTTCTCCTGCCTTCCCCAACTCCAAACAAAGGTCAGAGGTCAGGGTTGGCCAGGGACTGGTAGGGATTCAGTGCCTTGCTCAAGGACACTTCAGCAGGATGGACAGGATCTAACCGGAGAGCGTCTGGTTACAGGATAGACTCTCTAAGCTTCTCTAAACTTCTGCTTACGTATCCATTCATAAGATTGATAAAATGAAACTGTAACACTTTACAATAAGGGTCACTAAGTTAAGGGTTAGTTAATGCTTAATAAGGGTTAGTTAATGCTTAATAAGCATTAACTAACCCTTAATTAACAGTTAACTAATGTGTAATTTACTAATGATGTTCATGTTAACTAAGGTATTAATTTATACATTATTTAATAGTTTATAAAGATGGCTATTAAATAATGTATAAATTAATACCTTAGTTAACATGAACACCATTAGTAAATGATTACCAGACACATTAGTTAACTGTTAATTAAGGGTTAGTTAATGCTTATTAAGCATTAACTAACCCTTAACTTAGTGACCCTTATTGTAAAGTGTTACCGTAATAACATAATAGTCTGACATATTATCCCCTATCAAGGCAAGAATATCACACATGCACACATGTCAATAACTGTGATACAGTACGGTACTGTGCACAGGATCTCAGTTTGGTTGTGTACTTAAGACCGATGCACTTGAATCAAGAAATATCGCAGGGCGGCACATGATGCATTTGCCATTTCAGAGTGAGGGAATCAAACGGTTGGAGTGTCGGAGTGATGATTCCTGCCAGAGTCAGGCCAAACTACAGTACAGTGCAGAGAGATACAGAGAGACACAATAACAGGCTAGCATACACATTCACTGCTAGACAGAGAGGACAGTTACTGCCAAGTGAACTGGAAATAAAGTGTGTGTGTGAGTGGGTTATGATATGATGGATATGATGCAGTCTGATTGATTAAACACTATATATTCACTGACATTTAGACTACGATAAAGATTGATGTGGAAAACGGGGGGGAAAGGAGAAAGGGAAGTTGACACACAGGGAGGGGAGTTAAGGATGTAGGTGTGTGTGTGTGTTTGAGTGTGGATGTATGTGTGTATACATATATATATATATATATATATGAATGTATTTCATTTTATATTATCACTACTATTGTTGTTATATATATATGTTTTTATATATGCATATGTGTATGTATGTATATGTGTGTATATATGTATGTATTTGTGTGCATATATGTATATCTATACTATTATTATTACCGTTATTATTGTTATATTTTATTATTATTATTTTTATTTTTTTATTTTAATAATTAATGTCATTGTCAAGGTACCTGCATCCCTCACATTGATAAAAAAAACAAAAAAACTTGGTCACAAAAAAAAGAAAAATACTATATATTTACTGTTGAATTGATCAATACTGCACTGGTTGTCTATGGGAAGACCTTAACCTGAATTGATTGTAGTGCACACTTTGATCAGATTCCACACAGGCATGCATACATTATTATCCTGCCTTTCTACCTGACATGAACACGCATCCATTGGTAAAACATTTCGGCTATACATTTCAGTTTTACTCCAGTTGGACCCTAGTGTGTCCATTTACTTTTTAGCACATTTTACGTATTTGTGAGTGTGTGTGTGTGTGTGTGTGTGTGTGTGTGTGTGTGTGTGTGTGTGTGTGTGTGTGTGTTGCTGAGCTTGCTGCAGACCTGGAGTGCAGCTCGGTGCTGCCGTTGTTGTACTTGCTGCCTCTCTCCCACATGCCGAAGTCAGGCACCCTGTAGGCTCTCTCCACACAGAACACCAGGTTCTGGATGAAAGAAACCTGCACACAGAAAACACACATCAGACATGGGAACAGATGCAACACAGAGCCACACACACACACACAGTGTGTGTGTGTGTGTGTGTGGCATAATCACACATACTGTAGATCCAAAACAACTGAACACAGACTTGGGCCAATATTCAATATTATCGAATATCGCGATATTTCGTGAATATTGCGACATTTTGTTCAAGCTTTTAAACTTATAAACCTATAATCTACTAGGGGTAGGATAGTAAAAAAAACATCAATAATCATACAGTACTTGAAGTGAAAAATGTGTCTTTTTAATTCAAGTGTGTTCCCTTTTCCACAATCAGCCCGTTTTTCTGGAAATAGCAGGAATGAGCAAATTATACCAAACGGCCGTTGTTTCCTCCACTGCTTGAACAGTAAGATCAAATTTCTGAGCTGTTAATAATAATTGTTATTACTATAGCCTAGACATTTGATGTAATTTGGAAGAAATAAAATAAAATATCGTATATCCGTGTGTTAGGCTTGGGCAATATCCAAAATTTAGTATCGCGATACTGTCCCGCCAAAATATCGCTATACTAAATTTTGGATATTGCCCAAGCCTAACACACACACAGGATTTGTAATGTAATTCCCCCACTCAAACTTTAGTAAAGCGGGCGAGGAAACGGATTGCTAATCAGCGCTCAAGGTCAAGCTAACTCACTAACCCCTGCAGCCACAGACAATGTGCAATTAAGTAGTGGAGCGCGGTGGATACTATCAATAGCTTCATTGCTTTATCAACTGCCCATGTCATAACAACGAACGGAAACATAAAGCATAACATCCATTAACGGCCAAAATTTTAATTATCAGCGCATCGCCCTTTCATTACGGACAACGAAAGACGACAAAAACTCATCAGCTGCGTCCTTGATTCCAGAAGACAATGCATTAACAAAATGGTGGCCTCGTGTTTTTAAAGTTGTAATTAGCAGAGTTGGGGAGTTTCTCACATCTATCATCTGGCCCGCCCAGGCTATGGAGGAGAAGCTGTGTCTGAGAGACATGTCAAAATCAATAGGCCTATCTAGGAAAAAGTAAAAGGGAGAGACATAAAATGTGTGATGACTTAGAGGCCTTGAATCATTAAAAAGAACTGAAAGTAGCAGCACGCGCGTGTGTGCCTGTGACTGATGGGAGATTTAATCTAAAATGACAAAGCGGGGGGGGGGGGGGGGGGGGGGGAGAGAGAGAGAGAGATAGAGAGAGAGAGAACCTGTGTTGTATTTAAATAGGCCAGTGTAGGAAGGAGGGCAGGGAGAGAGGGAGCAAAGCAGAGCAGTTAAAAAGAGAGAGAAAGGTGGGTGCTGGGTCTCTTATTTGGGGTTTTATGAGTGAAGTGATTAACGAGGGGAGCTTTATAGTATCTTAATGGTATCTTAATGAATGTTACTGCCCACCGGCCAAATGAGCCTCTGCCTCTCCGCCACTAGACTGCTATCCTTGCCTGCTCTGCTTTTTTTGGGGCGTTTTGCACACATGCTCACAGACACAGGCACATGTGCTGACGCATTTACCCACGAACCAACACACCCACTCATATGAGGAAAAATGCATACACCTGAAAAGACACAAAAACACAGATACACACACATGTACACATACACACACAGACTAATGAGACACAGCATTTCATGCTGCATGAGATTGAAAATGGCATTCAGAAGGAGGTCGATATCATATCTTCTCTGGGATTCGAGGACACTCAGCAGCAAATCTATTGCACCTCAGGAAAACTACTGCAATGCAGCTTCCAGCTCAAGTCAACTGAACGCCTCCAGTGGACTTCACAAACACTGACAGCTAACAACCAACTAATAGCCAATACCGGAATAATGGGATTACTCAAAAGAAATGCATTTCAAATGGCGAGTCAGAAATAACACAAATTAGAAGTCCTGCTGCCTGCTCACTGGTTCTGATGCGCGTTAATACGCGGATGGGGGGAAGCGCGGACCGCTTTTATGCCTTTCAATTTGAATTACGCAACCCAATAAGCATTGTTTAAACATGCAAATTAAGACTGCCACGCAAACAGGACCGGCCTCATAACAAAAAGCTACATTGCCAATTTGTTTGCCGTCGGGAGCGAGAGACGGAAAAAAAAGCGAGGAGTTATTAGGGAAGGTTTTCTGTAAACAAAGTGAACGCTGCACGCCCTAATTGGTTAGTGGCGTAATGTTTTACCATGTCCTTATTTTCTGAAGATAAGCCCAACCTAGTAAACAAAGGGGCTCTTTCACCAACGGCACAAATTTCACCACTCTGTGACTGTAAGTAAGGCTGGGAATGAGCAGACTATAAAAACCAACAGATAGAATTAATGAAGTTCAAACTGCTCCTGAGGGCTAGACAATAAAAAAGCGGAGTGTGTAAACTTAACAGCCACATCGCCTTGTTGTTTTATCACGGGCCACACATAAAAGGGACAATAAAGCATCCTGACACTTGACAAATTAATCAAACGGAGACAGAGGCCTTCAAACCAGCTTTTCAGTAATGGTCTGTTTCAAAATGGGCTTGTGCGCTGCCAAGATGCCGCTGGTTTGATTCCCAGGAGGAGAAATTTAAGCCTGTGCAATTAAATCATTTCCCTGTCAACAGACACCAAATATATAAATGTGACCTGGGCCACTAGACTCTGTCCCCTGATCTGGTATATCTGTGGTGGATTTAGGGAACCTCAGTTTAGATTTAGATGTTTGGGATAGAAGCAGGCTCAATTATTAGACCTGCAGCAGGACAAACAGGTGCTGAGGAAGGCATGCGCTGTCCTCAGCTGCCATGAGCCTCCTCTCCTGGCTGGGTGCAGATCTGAGAGTAAACAGGTCCAACAACTGTTCTGTGCCTGACTCCATCACCCTGCTGCACCGGCACAGGAGTCCATGAAGTTTTGTTCTTTACACTTTGGCTCTTTTAAACCCTTCTATGAAAGTGAAAATGATCTGTTTTTAGGGATTTTAATGTATCCATGTTGTTGTTTTTTTAGGAATTTCATGTATTCATTTTTCTTTACATGTACAGTTTCATGTTGTTTTTACCTAGCTGCAAAACCAATTTCCCTCTGGGACAATGAAGACACTGATTGATTGGATGATTGATTGATTGGTTGATTGGTTGATTGATTGACTGAAATACAAGAAGGTGGATGGTTATCTTGGGTCTTTTTCCAAAGTTTTTGAATATTTCCTCTCGTTTTTCCTGAACACTTGATGCCATTTTTTGATGAGTGAGACAATGATCTGTCATTACTTGTTGACATTGCTCGTCTCTGGCGTGCTGAGCCCCGGCCTGATAGATTGTAGACCAATCAAAAGGCTCGCTATCTTGTGTGTTGAATTATTTGTGGAGGGTGGACTAGTTTAAACCAGCTTAGTAGTGGTTAGTTGTGTTTTGAAGTTATTTAGATTTCCACTATGAACTATATTTTTTTTGTCATTCCTGTATAGTTATGAAGGCTTTTAATCAGTAGTATGTTTCTCAACAGATTTAATGGAACAAGTCTGGTACTTTCTCTTTAAGTTTCATAATGATAATTTCTCACAATAAGAACTCAAGTTTGATCTGATTGTATACAGACACACAAGTCTTCATAAGGGAAAATACACATTTCTTATGAAAGTCAGAATGCAGTATGATTAGAGATATGTTTCAAAATATAGATGAATTTGTATCGATGACATTTGTTTGTATAATATTTTGAGTGGCCAAAATATATTTTGAATCTACCTGCAGACTCTTTATTTTTCCCCATACTGCAAAATAATTTATACACTTCAGAATATGAATTATTTTGCAGTATGGGGATAAATAAAGAGTACGTACAAATATTAGACACGATAGGGATTTATGACCTGCCTTATGTATTGGCTGTCTTCCATACTTTACCTCGTCAGTGTTGTAAATAATCTGCAGACCAGAGCAGATCATCTCCACCAGGTACAGCAGGAACAGAGAAACGGCATCAATCTGCAGCGAAGAGAGAGAGAGGGGAGGGGAGAGAGTGGAGAGAGTGGACCATACCATTAAAATTTACACCGTATGACATTTTCAACTGTGCTGTATGACATTTTCAAATCCACCCCGCTGCCTTTGATTTCCCAGCTAGTTCCCGGATAGAGAGTGAGATCTGAGCTTTCCAAAAGACCAGCGGGAGACATTACATTTACGTTTTACATTTGCCGTGACATTCCTGTATCACCAATATTGCAATCAGTTATTATAGCCTATCTACAGTCTGTCTATCTGTCTCTCTTGTCTGTATTGGCTGTACTATCGACGGGGCCTCCCTCCAGATGTTACACACCAAATTGACCTTTGTCAATACGATTGACAGAAGAATACGTCTTTTTGGTACCGATTTCGTGCACATCCACCACTGAGGACAAAAGTCAATTTTCCAATCCTACATGCATGCCAAGCACGAGAAATTAGACATTTTTGAAGGGAATTTTGCCGTGAGACTCAAAAACAGAACCTGTCACTGAGCGACTGATCGACTGATTCATTCATCCTGTTCTTCATCCTGTTCTTCATCCTGTTCTTCATCCTGTTCTTCATCCGTTTCCTGATTCATTTGTCAGTGTCGCCCGTCTCTGTTATGATGGAGGCTGCTGCCTGACCACAGCTTGTCAATGTCAATGTTTTTTTTTTTTATTAGTATTTTTCAGGTGTCAGATGTCTGACCAGAGACGTCGCTCTGGTGCGGTGTGGGAGGATTTTCTGCCTCACCCAGGAGCTGCTAACCCAACTAAAACTATTTCATTAGACTGGCTTTCAGTGGAGAGTTTTAGTGTCCCATGATGGTCTAAATGCTGTTTCAGAGGCTTTTCCTCCCTGACAAGAATACAATTCTGGAGGAAACACTGAATACTTGTGATTTTATGGAGCATGAACATGGTCAAATTTAAAGATGAACATATGTCTTATGCGTATTGACACTTTTTCTGTACATATGGTACCTCCATCTGGTGTTTTTGGTAAGGTGGACCACGAGCAATACACATACCAATGTGTAAATTTGATGTTTAGCAAGGGGAATAGTCTTTTACAATATACGTCTACTGGCCTACACACTTTCGGTGCATATTCATGACCTGTGAATAAGATTTTGGCATATACTCTACTTTCGCTTATTGTTTTTCTTCATATCCTCATATTTCTAGCTTTGTTATATAATACATTTATATTGCTATTTCTTTTAATTTTCCACTTTTTTCACACTGCAGATATTTCATAATTTTGGCATATTTTCACATCAGACATTCTCTTTTTTTTGTCTCATTAAGTTCTGCTGCTCCTATTTTGGACACCGTCATAACGCTGTAATCCATTTCTACCTAACATGTTCAAGTGTGACCATGTGGGTTAGCAGCAGCTCAGCTCTTGCTGGCCTGTGGGCTGACCTGCAGGTGGCTGTAGTCACTGTTGGAGTGAACCTCATCACCGGTGTCCACGTTGAACATCGAGTGCAGACACTTGGAGGGGCTGGGGTCCTGTTTGAACTGCTCCACCTGGTAGAGACACAGAGAGACAAAGATTCAAACACACATACACATTACGAACACACCCTGAAAAACCGTTATTTAATATATATATATATTTAATATATAAGTACGGTTGGGCGATATGTTAAAATTTTCCAACCGGCCACCGTCAGCCCATCAACCGGCGATTGCCGATATATTCGCACAGGTGTGTGTGTGGCGTGCACACGGGGCGGGGGAGCCCCCCACTCCCCACACGCCATCTTCAGCGAACAATCATGGAAGAGCTCGTTGCCAAAAAGAATACAAAATCCCCTGTTTGGGATTATTTTGGTTTTAAACCGGACGAAACTGGCAAGCCGAAGGACCTAAATGAAGTAATTTGCCGTCTTTGCAAACAAGTCCAGACAGGCTGAACAGCTGACCGACACGATCTGAAACAGAGTCCGATGGCATCAGATGAAGGAGCCTCCCTCCGCTTGCAGCCTCCAAATGAACAAACAGGTGGGGATAACATATTATGCTATTAAATGATCAGTGTGCACAACTGCACATACAGCTTTTGGTCTAGTTCTCAAATATGATTTATGAATTGACGTTGCTTTTCAGCACCGATCGATCGGACAGCGACCACTAAAGAGGCTTCATTGTCATTTAGTCACTCACTGCCCTGTTTTGTGAAAGACTCGTCGGAAATCAGTGCAACAAGAACGTGCAAAATATGGCCCAACTCCAACTGCCAGTTCCTATTCGCGCACGCTTTGAATTGCGCTTTACAGGTTAATTATTTACCATTAAATTAGACCATTAAATTAGCAAAATAAAATGACAAAAATCGCCCACAAAATCGCCCAAAAAAATAAACCAGCGATGTACTCAGTCAATTGCCGATAGCCGATATATTCGTCCTATCGCCCAACCCTAATATGAAGGCTTTGCAATTACGTCACAAATCTCTTAGCTGGCTCCATTATAGATGTCCACTGGAAAATTGGCTGTACACAAATAATGTCTTTTACAACCAGGCTAGTAAAAGACCTGAAAAAGCGTTCAAAGTAACAGTGAACAGTATGATAAGGTGGATTTGTTTCCAAATGTAGGTTACTGTGACTCAGTAAACTGTCTTGTCTTTAGCCCTAGTCTCTACTCCAAAACATGAAGAGTTGTAGCTTGAGAAGAGTCAGCTCAGTTAACCTGAACAAACTGCTAGCTAGCTTGTTAATGTAAACATGAAACTACTAGCCACCAAAGCATTAGCTAGTCTGCTAATCATATGTGTTAACAAGAAGACAGTGTTAGCTGACCAGATACTATGGTTAGCTAGCTAAAAAGTGCACATTATCTCATCACAAAATCAATCGCATGTATGAAATGATCGGTTCCAAGCCAACAACAGCACAGAAATGAACCATGTCTATTCAGTTCTCTTGAGACGGCTGAGTTTCACACTTAGAAACACAACCAGGTAAGCCACTGTATTGACCAAAAGGTGAGGACCTCCAATATGGCTATCAAAGGGTGAGCTAGCATCACATGAAAGCCCTCTATACCAGTGCTTCCCAACCATTTTCCTTAAGGGAGCCCTATTCTATCACTGAGTAAACAGACGACCCCTGACAAAGTGACATATTTTATGGATATTTCATATTATATTCAAAGCATAACAATAACAGCACAGAACAACTGATAACTGTACAATTAACCCAAATAGTGAACGCAATAACTGCAGGAAGTTTGTGTAAAACGAGCAATTTGGATGAATATTGAGCAGATTATGTGAATATTGCATCAGAGATTAGTTTTCCTGATATTTTTAGGAACGTTTTATACAATTCTCTGTATCATTTATTTTTAACTATCATACATACTTATTATGCTTATTTTGGACACATTTTTCTTCTCCCTGACGCTCGGCCGTTGTTCTATTAGCTCTTTGTTTGTTTTAACTGTGAACTTTTCTAATGCAGGACGAGGCTGTTCAGCAGAGAGTGAATATAGCTTGAGTTCATGTCTTCACCGCGCCCTTATCCTCGTTTATCTCTTAAAAAAACATCTCAACTTTAAAAATAACAACTACATTTAGTTCTTTTCTTCACAGAAATTAATGAAACGCTGAGATATACTGTATATGTATTTTTTTTTTAGTTTTCTTACACCCCTTAAAACCAAGAAGGCCTTGCGACCCCCCGTGAAGCTTTGGCAACCCAGTGGGGGTCGGGGAACCCCAGGTTGGGAACCAGTGCTCTATACTGGATGCCATTATGGTGGACACTCTACAGCATACATTTTAAGCATGGGTGGCCCGCAGAGGGAGCTGAGCCGCTAACCTTGACAGTGTTTGTGTGCCATATGCTCAACTCAACTTTTTGTCCTCACATGAAATACGCTGAAACAGACAATACTTCTGTCCTATAAGCAATAACCCAGGCAGATATACTGTATACAGCATAACTTATCCGGCTCTGACACAGACGAGGGTCAGATTTAGAGGGCTTGGTTCACTACAAACACATAAAACCCCCTGAACAACACATTCACAGTGGTGTGTGTTCACAGGTTGGTGCATTTGTGTGCGAGTGTGTTTTTCTGCACTGACTTGAATCAACCGAAGCAGGGCTGGCCCACCGGCCCACCGGCCCCCGTCGCGCACAGTTATAAATAATTGGCCCTTTGTCCCATTTTTTTTTTTTTTTTTTTACCTCGTTTGTTTCTCTTCTCTCCACCTCGCTCGCTGTTCTCTCTATCCTCACCCCCCCCCCCCCCAACCCCCCACCCACCCACCTCCTCGTCGTCTCCGTTTGTCTGTTTTTACCCCACCTACCCCCCGCACCTCCATCCCCTCTTCCCTCTCTCCTGTACTTTATATTATTCGCTCTACTTTTCTTAATTGTCCCCCTCCCCCCCGCTCTCAATGCCCCTTCCCGTTTTCATCCCTCGTTTCTCATCCCCCTCCTTCTCCTCGCTCTCTCGTTCCTTCCTTCTACCTAATTCACCCTCTCTCTCCCTCTCCGTCCCCGCCTTTCTCTTTCTCTCTCTCTCTCTCTGTCCCTATACATTTCTCCCTCTTTTTTTCTCTCCTAGTCAGGTCATGGTGGAGACCCTCTGTCCCAGTTTTATTGAATACTGCTCCACTTCCAGCCGTCCCACCGCCGGTGTACATGTGGGAGAGAGAGAGACGGAGAGAGAGACAGAGAGAGAGACCGAGGGAGAGAGAGAGACGGAGAGAGAGACAGAGAGAGAGACAGAGGGAGAGAGAGAGACGGAGAGAGAGACAGAGAGAGAGACAGAGGGAGAGAGAGAGAGAGCAACCTCTGGCAGCAGCTCACAATAGGTGCTGCTGTTTATGCGTTCATAAAACCTACTTCTGCTTAGAGGTCTCTCTAAATCTAGCTCCGAAAGAGCCACGGTGTCAACTGGCTGTACACTCGGGATATTATGCGAGGCTCCAGATCTTGCTTAATGTTCCAAATGGCGCAATGCGCTATAATGAGCTTCAAATTAGCTGAGACCTGCCATGCCTTTCCTGCTGCTCCATACAGTAGCAGCCGTGGTAAAAATCCCTCTTCATGCGTTTATCCTGCATCTGTCCCACGTAAACACTGCTGTCAATTCTTTCTCTTGTAACTCTTGTATCTCATCAAACTATTCCTTGTCATTTTCGGTTGCAAGAGAGCAAAACTTGATTTTTTCAACAACAAGTCCACTTGTGGATGGAGCCGAAGTACAGCGGTCGTTGAATAACCATGCAGTAAAAAGTGGGACTTGGACATAGACTTCAGTGGCTGCACCTGTAGCTGTAGCTGCTGTCTAGGCTGAGGTAATATGCCTTCCAGAGCAAAAGCAAGTCAACAAAAAAGTGATCTCAGGGACTATTTTTTTGTAAAAATAGAGAGATTCTTTGAACAAATGAAGCAGAATGTTACCATTTCTAGCCAAACAATCAAGGCTAGAGACAAAGAAGTGGTTTCTGAGAAAAATCGTGTTCCATTATTTCTCCCCTGATCTTGTATAATGTTTTGAGAGGGCTTCATCCCTCCACAGTGAACCGTTACCAAGCAAACCAAAACACGACCCATTCATTTTAGAAAGCTCAACCATGCCTTACACTCTGATGCTGAGGGAAGATTCCTTAATACACAATTAATATTAGAGGCAGGGAGTGGGGCCCGGGCTGCTCTGTTTGCTCTGTGATATTTGCCCGGCGGTGGCCCCTGTGTCACGTCTCCATTAAAAACGCCATGTTCTCGGTAAGCGGCGGAGACGGGGGCCGTAACGAACGCTGCTCTGTGTAATTAACTGTGTAAACGCGGCTTTGTAATTAAGACACAGAAAAGCTCTCCCCTAAATTAGGTCGTCAAGGTCGAGGCAAGATGAAACAGAACGGCTTTCAAAGGCAGACACTGAATGCACAGGCACAGCTCAGACCAGGCCGCCGCATCACCAGATGTTGTGTGGGTCCATATTTTACTCTCTACATGCATTAGATTCCGACAAAATTTGTTTGAATTTTCGTCTTTAGGAGAAATTGACTTTGGCAATTAACAGATTACCAGTATTTTATTCAATCCTTTGGAATAAAGCAACCGGCTTCTATTGCCATTCATCATGATCTGAAAGGCAAAACAGATGTGTTCAGTGAGCAGCGGCTCATAAATAAACCTTTTATCCTAACATAGTGTGCAATTGAGGTTAGGTTGGTTGTGTGTAGATGTTTACCCACTCTGACCACAACTGCTTGGGCCGATATTCGACATATTGAATATCGCGATATTTTGTGAATATCGCGATATTTCCCGACAATTGTGCAAGCTTTTAAACTTATAAACCTATAATCTACCAGAGGTAGGAGAGTAAACAAACAACAATAATCATACTTGAAGTGAAAAATGTGTTTTTTTAATTCAAGTGGGCTCCCTTTTCCACAATCATGATGGGGGGCACAATCAATTTTCTGGAAATAGGAGGCATGAGCAAATTACACATAATTGTCATTGTTTCCTCCAATGCTTGAATAGTAAGATCAAATTTCTAGGCTGTTAATAATAATAATAATTATTATAGCCTAGACATTTTATGTAATTTGGAAGACATAAAATAAAATACCCCCCCCCCCAAAAAAAATAAATAAATAAATAAATAAAAAACCTGCAATAATATCGTATATCGCGATATTTTGGCGGGACAGCATCGCGATATTACATTTTAGATATCGCCCAAGCCCAATTGCGGTGTGAGGTTCAGCATGGAGAGCTGTGAAGCCAAGAAGCGGGTGAAGGCCGGCTGTGGACCCACCTTGTCGGACTGTCTCATGTAGCAGTAGAGGATCCCTCTCATGCACTTGACAGCGGAGTGCTCCAGCTCGTGGGTCCGCCCCATATCGTCATCGATGCGTCTGCGTGGCGAGGGGAAGAGAGGGAACACGTGGGGAAAGGACAAAGAATGAGCCGAGGAACACATATCACAGTCGAACATTTATATCTAGAGTTTATTTTTTACCTAGTTGCCAGTACCAGTCCTTGGAGCAGGTTGGTACAGATGGTGCCCTTGCTCATTGGGCACTTCAGCAGTATTGGTCACTGTTGACTAGGGCTGGGCGATATGGTTGAAATCAATATCACGATAATCATAAGGATTTTTCTCGATATCAGTATATATCACGATATGGTTCATGTATGCAAAATCACGTTAAATAATCAAATGAATGTTCATCTCATTGAACCGAATGGTAATGTTAGGTGTGATGTCAAACAAAACAGAACTTTTCAAATAATATTCCTACCATACCTCATTTTATGAGAGTTTTTAAGTAAAATTTGCTTGTCATCTTCAATTCAGACAGCAGAAATGTGTCACAATATTAAAATATCTTCATATCATCACAATATGATTCCACTGAAAGACGATAAACGATAATATTGAATTATCGCCCAGCCCTGTTGACACCAGGGATTGAACTACCAACCCTTCCACTACAAGGCAGCCTGCCGTAACAACATAACAAATTCCATTCACCTATTCTGCAAGACACATTTTGCCAGCACAGATCACTTGCTCCAGGTGTGTGACAGATGTCATTACAAAACACTATGAATATGCAAATTTTGTTCAAAAAACATATTACTCCAAACAATTACAGATGATTTCAGCCTTAGAAATGCCACGATTTATAAGGAATGACTCATTTTTTTTAATCAAACTCTATAGTCAATATATCACTTGCCAGGAAACTTCTAAGCTCTTAAAAAATTACAGTGTGGTTTTCACTGGCCGTCTCAAATTTAGAGCAAAATGCATTGCAGTAAAAAGGACTTGTCAACTACTAGATATGCTCAGACTAAAATCCGCCATTTTTTTAGATACTAATGCCACAAAGATTCCAAAGTCAAGCAATTTTGGTGACCAGAGTGAAAGTCAGCACGGTCCTGGAGGGGCTGGCAGATTCCATTGGACAAAGGTCATGGCAATAATGACTATGGGTATTGACCGAGGGGAGCCAAGCCACTGAGGTGCAACTTGTTTAAACTCCAGCGGTACACAGTGCATTAAACACACTGTCGTTCAGACGTGACCTTCTGCAGCAAAACTCACCGCAGGCAGAGGACGCACCGGGCAGCTTTTGATCTACCATCAAAGTCCTGTTTCAAAGTGCTTCATAAGGCATTCATCATCACGCTTCGACAAAAGGTAATGATCAAGTACTGATGACATATTTCCAACTACAGGTATCTGAAGGACCATTCCAGTGGGATTTTTTTTTTTTGCTCTTTTCCTGCATTCCCTTCCTGTTTTACATCACTGTGGATCGTTTTCACTATTTTTCCTTAGTTGTTTTTCAAAGTCCCACGAAAGAAGAGGGTGGAATTTCTAAGCCGTAATTGTGCAGAATCTAGCTTTAATTTCTGTTTCATTATACGGACTATAGCTAGTGGAAGTGTCTTGCTTTGGTTTGTCTGTTGGCTTTACTGGGTTGTGATTGACAGGAGGCGGGGCCTAACGTAACCACAGAGAATGTTAATTATCGGTTCAAGCTATCGTATGCTATCGGACAACCGGTATCTATCTATCTTCTTGTTTACAAGGAGAAACCAAATTCCTGTATGCATCAATATGAAACGGTGGACAGAACGTCTTTCAAATCGTAGACATTAATTGCCTGATATTAGCGTTCTGATGCAACTTTGCAAAAAGTGACTGTTGGCTTCTTATTCACAATGATGGATTACCTTTACCAACTTTAGATTAGAAGTCTCGGGAGTTGGTTTCTGTGTTGTTTGGAATTGAATGGGAGTGAATGAGCCTGAGAGGTTCTGTAAAACTGATGAATATTTAATCATAATGTACGTATGCATGTAAAAACTTGGAAACGTAAAAAAATGACCAAAAAAGTCACATCACACTGGAATTGTCCTTTATCGGTCCAAAACAGATGAGATGATCCAAAAGTATAAAAAGTATAAAGTATCCATAGTAACGTTCCCTCCTCTCCAAACTCTATCATCAATCAGACTTGGGGCACATAGTATTCTCAAACACTGTACATCTTATGGTGTGTTTTGGCCTTTTGCTTCAATGACACATGGGCGGGTTTGGAAAATACGATGGGTGTCAGAAAGGTAAGACAATCACAGGAAAATATTCAAAAGTCAACTTAGCACTGTATGCTTTTTTCATTACCATTTTCCCAACACAATCTGAAAGGTCAAAATCGGAAAGAACGATTTGACCCAGTTCTGTCATAGAACTGTACTGTTTTGAATGGAGCAACAGTGTGAACAGTGTTAGATGAAACTTAGCCTATTGTTTAACATCTAGTTAAAATAGTAATTAACCATTTTGTGCCAGTCGTATGAATGCCATTCAACTCACTGCTGAATCTCACTCACACACACACACACACACACACACACACACACACACGGCAGCTGGGCGTGAAGTAACTAATGGCAGTAGCCAAGCCTGTCAGATGAGAATCATCTTAATTAAATCCCAGTGACAATTCTAATAGGAGGCAGCCATGACTGATGACTGGGATCTGCCGCTGGTCACATCGCTGCAGTACACTCTATTTTTACCCACCCTCCTCCTATCTCTCTCTCTCTTCCTCTCTCTCTTGCCCCCTGAGCTTTTTTTTTTTTTTCCTTTTTCTTTCCTCAGTCGTTCTCTCCCTCTCCCTCTCCCATTTCTTCTCCCCCTCTCTTATCTCTCTATCCCCTTGATCTCCCTCTCTGCTCCCAAGTCTCGGCTTCCCTCTCCCTCTATATTCCCCTTCGGTCTCTCTTTCTCCCCACATCTTTCCTTCTCCCCTCCATCTCCATCCTCTCAATCTTTCTCTTCACTCCAACCTTTCCCCCCTCTCTCTCTCTCTCTCTCTGTCTCTCTTCCTTTACAAACCATTTCTTGAAAGTGCTTTTCCCCCCCTCAGAAACTAATCATTGAGGAATGCAGGCAGCAGGAGCAGGGACACTTGATAAAAGGGTTTGGGGCCTTTGGACTGTTTGGTAATTCTCAGCGCTCTCCTTGAACCGATGGTCACTATGTGTTTCAAAGGTAAGGTCATCAAACCACAGAGTCAGATTAACAACCAGGGCCAGTAAGCAAGGAACAGAACCGACTAGAACAAAGCCATAAGTCAAAGAGGAAGGGATGCAGGGGGGCGGAAAGCTGTGAAATGGTAACCGTAAAGCAATGTAGTTGGAGTTTTTTGGCCTGTCCTGCCCCTAGTGCCCTATAAATGTACTATAAATCTATTTGTTCATCCATCTTGGTCTTTCCTTTACATTCATTTTGCTGTGGTGCCGCCCCATAACGAGAAAAACGTAAATACAATGACGTTACTAACTGGCCTTTAGGGCTGAACAATTAATCAAAATTTTATCGAAATCGCAATATGGCCGACTGCAATTTTCAAATCGCAGGAGGCACAATATTTGTTAAAAGTGAAATGTGTCAAAATACCATTTTAAATGAAATATTGTGGTGCTGCAGAGATGTCCTGGCCTACACATCATATTCTACAGACTTAAGAAAACATCTTTGTTCGGTACAGATCCCCGCAAAAATCACACCATCATCATTTTAATACGTTTTTCAATGAAAATGAGAATAATGATGTAAAAATTATCATTCCCTCTAATATCGCAAATCATATCGCAATTGCAATATCAGTCAAAATAATCGCAATTAGATATTTTTTCAAATTCGTTCAGCCCTACTGGCCTTATTGTGCAAAAAATATCAATTACAATTGCAGTTGTAGCTTAATTGTCTACATGTTGTGACATAAATATCCAAATAAAAGCATGATTTCTATGTAAAAATACACCCGCCTAAATCACAAAGTGGGTCAGAGAGAAACAGAGAAGAGCATCCCATCCCCACTAATTGAGCTGTAGATTCACCCAATTTGCCAAAATTAATTTCAGATGTCAGGCATGGTCAATGGAAAGAGATGGTCTTGGCTTGATTTCTGGGTAATGAAGTCTTTCAAAACTTTCCAAATTTCAGTTATCTGCCACTTGGAGCGGCCAAAGTGCGAAGCTGCCGAGGTGCAGCTTTAGACTGGAACCAAAATGACCCTCTACATCTACAAGAAAAATATTCTGGAGGAAACACTGGATCTATCCATCCATGTATTCATCAAGTTCCTAATCCAGTCAAAGAACACTAAAAGTAGACAGCTTAATCCATTTAAGGAACACTCAGCCAAGCAGGGAGACAAAATCCCAACCTGTGTGTGTGTGTGTGTGTGTGTGTGTGTGTGTGTGTGTGTGTGTGTGTGTGTGTGTGTGTGTGTGTGTGTGTGTGTGTGTGTCGTGTACTAACCGATAGGCCAAAGCCAGAGCCCAGGCACCAGCTGCACAGTAGAGGGAGTCCCGGACCTTGGCCTCCTTACAGGTGGAGCATGTCTTGATAGGGAAAAGGCCCGTGGTGGGACTCTGATAGTTCAGAATGGTCATCTTCACTAGAGAGAGAGATGGAGAGAGAGTGTGTGCATTACATTCAATACAGTTCAAATCAATTCACTGCAATTTTATTGGCTGGCAGGCGACAGAGACTGTCCTTCAACTGGAGGACCCAGGTTCAAGTCCCAGGATCTCCTGATGAGGATAAACAAAGGATCACATACTGTATATTAAATTCAGGTGAAATATACAACACTGCATGACTTTGTGTTTGAACTATCCTGCAGCACCCAGTCTTTCTGCATTTCTCCCCACAGAACACAAAAGTGAACTATATTCACACCAACACTGGAAGTGGAAGTGAAGACATCGCCTGAGGAAACTTCCTCTTGTCTCACTGGTTAGTAAGTTGTTCTCCTGCCTAAAACTTACACTTCAACTACCCGTCTTTCCCCTTGGCAATTACGACTTGTTAATGGTACCTGAACAATTCAATACAATGCATAATATGAAACCAAAGCCTGCTTATTATTTACAATTACAATTGTTATACTTTTTACAGATTTAGCTGCCATTTAGATCCCTTTTTCACCCACATTAACCTGCGTCTTGGGTGATCGGATTGTAATCGGATAGCGTTTAACCACATAAAAATCAAGTGTAAATGCAGCCAGGACGCATAGAAGACAGATTGGCCCAGTTGCAGCACTTCAGGCATTTTAAACTGCTACAACAGGTCAGTTCTTGTTCCGGTCTGCTGGTTGTGATCTATATTTTAGCCATCTGTAAGTGAACTCAATTATCTAGTTTTGCTTATTCTTCCATAAACAAGTCAAATTGTACCATATAGGGTACTTATGTCCCTTTTTTGAGCGTTGGCGTACTGCAGCCAAAAAGGCTTCTCAGCAGCTATCCACAGACAACCTCCTCTCCAACATTTATTTCAGTGACACTGGTTTATGTATCCTCTACTGACATGGCGGTAAATGACTATAATAAGAAAAATCTTGGCATGTATATACATTTCTGTGGCTCAGATACGCAACAGACGGATACGTAGTCCATCTAAAATAGAAGCCATGTGTATCTCTAAAGCTGCAGCTCCGATCCAGCTCTGTTTCAGATCGGTCAACATGCTGCGTGCTGCAGCCAGTGGAGCAGCTGTGTTGAAGTAAACGGCTGCGTATCTGATCTGATCCGACCCTTCCGACACAAACGGGCGGAACAGAAACGCACCCGGTGTAGCTCAGCCGTAAGACCGCTTCTACCTCCGTTTCGAAAAGTATGATGCGGTGCGTAACCAATCTCTGAACCCATCGTCTATCGGTCTGATGACGATTAGACTCTGCGGGCGACGGCCAATATTTGGGGGTTTCCGGTGTAGCCAGCGGACATCCGGGCCAAGACTTCCTCTTCCGTGCGCCGGTCATTGTTTACAGTCCAATTAGTAACTTGAGACGTGAGAGTCGAACGCTTCTCCACACAAAACACAAACATCGATACTTTTTGTTTTAGGTCCGGACGACATTTCGGCTAATCTCTATAAACAGATATCTGCATATGAGACGTCGTCTCTCAACTCCGACTCCATTCTCGCGTCTCAAGTTGCTAATCGGACTGTAAACAATGACCGAGGCACGGAAGAGGAAGTCTTGGCCCGGATGTCCGCTGGCTACACCGGAAACCCCGAAATATTGGCCGTCGCCCCCAGAGTCTAATCGTCGTCAGACTGATAGACGATGGGTTCAGAGATCGGTGCGTAACCGGATACAATCGGGATACGAGGAGCACGTCAATGCCAAGTGTAAAGGGGAACTTTTATCCAGAGCGCCTAAGTGCACCTAAGTGCAACAGCAGAATACATTTAAATTCCTGGAGTTGCCGATATGACAAACATCCGATCGCAGCGTCACGGTCAGATTCATCAAATATTTCGCCGCCTCTGGAATGACTGGGAAGCGCCACAGGAGGTAAAGACCAAGGTCACTTCTTTGGGAACTGGGGGGAGACATTTCTCGACTGCGGGCCCGGCTGAGGAAGTCTGACTGCACTAAGTGGACAAGCTAAGATAAACTAAGACGGTTCAAGTTCATGAAAGTTCAGGCTCAGCATTAGTTAGCGAGGAGGGAACAACGGATGAAAGCTCTTAATACGAACAGATCGTACCCCTCCGCTTAATGTATGCTGAAATATTACATACTCAAACAGAAGGCCTCCGGGGAAATGATTTATCCGTCTCACGCACGCATACACACACACACACACACACACACACGCGCAAACACACACGTAAACACACACACACGCCCTCTCCTCCAGAGATCCCCTCGCCGATGAGTAATCTGTCTGGAGGGAGCGCTTCATTTTTCATCAGCACATTATGCCGGCGCAAATGAAGGGGACATCCATTCTGTTCTGTCGTTTGTTACAGAGAGAGAGAGAGAGAGAGAGCGACAGACAGAAGGAGAATGATAGAGGGACAGAAATATATAGAGATGGAGATGGGGGTGAGAGAAAGAGAGGGAGAAAAGATAAGAGGAAGAGGAGAGAGGATGCGTGTGTGTCTGTGAAGAGTAGTAGTGTGTGTGTGTACGGGTCAATTGAAAGCGACAGTCGCATTGGCAGTGAGATAAAAAGGTCATGGGGTGAATTAGGAAGAATATTAATGAACCTCTCAGGTAGTTTGGGGAGTAAGTATGGGGAGTAATACAACACACACACACACATACAGACACACACACACACACAAACATATTACTATTCTTGTGAGGACATTACACTGACTCATACCTAACCCTTCATACCTAAACTTAAAGTAAAAAAAAAAGGTGTCTTTGTGAGGAGATTTGTTCTCAACAAAGGAGAACTGTTACAAGACACAAACACACACACACACACACAGACACACACACACACACACACACACACACACACACACACACACAAATGACCTCCCTCCAGACTTATCCAGACGCCTTTCATATGTTAACCAGTAATAGGACAGTGCCTTTGGGTATAGGCTAATTCTGGCTGCGGCTACATTAGTGCTGTAATCTGAAAGCCTTGTGATACACCTGATCTGTAAAGATACAATAAAGAGTGTATTGGGTCATCTGGATTTCAGGCTGTATATTATATTCTTCGAGGGTTTCACTTGTAGATGGGGGAATACGCATTTGGGAATGTAAGACATGACACTGTAGCTCAAAATACAGGTCTGTTTCTTCACTGTCTACGAGTAATATGAATGCTAACCTTTTACATTGTCAA
This sequence comes from Centroberyx affinis, assembly GCF_046629955.1. NCBI lineage: Eukaryota > Metazoa > Chordata > Actinopteri > Beryciformes > Berycidae > Centroberyx > Centroberyx affinis. Next base: position 21,766 of record NW_027279822.1, on the reverse strand, counting down.
AGTACAGTATGACTCGTTTTTACTTGTCATATACTGTCAATCTTGGTAAAAAAAAAAAAGCTCCAGAAATGTATTTAAGAGTCGTAAATAAATGGCTTCAGTTCAACAAATCACTTTGTGAACATGCAGAATAGGCCCTTTTCACTAACTGCCGTACTTCCGCAGAGTAAAGGTTCTCACCATTGCCAGCAATGTTAAAAAGCCAACTTTCTGTCGCCCATAACTCTGTTTCTGTTGTCAGACGACTGCATAACTATAAAAAAAAGTGATTTGATTGAGAGTCACAAAATGCTAACAGTACAGAAATTAGCGTTAGCCTTTGTTAGCCAGTTAGCATTTTGTGAACCTGGATCACAGTGACTTGCGCAGTCGTCTGACAACAGAAACAGAAATATCTGTCAGTGACAACACCTGTATTGTGTTATACATTATGTTGAGATGCAAAATAACTTCTCACAGACAGAGTTATGGGTGACAGAAAGTTGGGCTTTTTAACATTGCTGCCAATGGTGAGAACCGAGCTATCCTGCGAAAAGGGCCTATAGTATTATTTGATGTTTCATTTTCTCAAAAAGGCCCTTTTTTCATGTAGTCTAACTCAAATTAGTCTGGTGCTATGATGTAATTCCAGATCCACCAGAGCAGCTTCAAGTCCTGGAACTCGCTACCTCTGGAACTCGCTACCTGATCACTTGAAATCTGCTGCAAACTTCACCACTTTTAAGAGAGTTACCGAATCCTGGTTAATTCAACAACAAACTTGTACTCATGTCTAGTTTTCTGCAGTTATGTTACTGCTAAATGTGTGTTTTATTGTATCTTGTTGTACTCAGTTTACCTTTTTTTTCCCCCTCCTTCCTCCTTTCTTTCCTTTTTTTTTTTTTTTACCTTGTGCTCTATTGTATCTTGCTGTACCTGGTTTACCTTCTTTTTACCTCACTGTTTTAATCTCTTATTCTCACAAAAGCCCTTCGAGGGACGGGCGTTGCAAATCAGCATCCGCTATAAACACTATGATACTTGCATCGGATAGCTGTTCTCAGTTTGTCTATGTATATTGTATCTGTCCCTATCAAACAAACCATAAATAATAATAATAGTTTCGATCACACGTCAAAAAAATCTATCACAAAGCTTTACGTTAGCTCAAAAAGAGGTCAACTCAGGACTTGGCGTGGACTGGAGGTTCTGTCGTCTAAGAAGCACTGACTCCTAGAGCCGCGGGGGGGCTGTCATTAGACGCACGCCATGAACGATGAGAGCGCACAGCGTTTTTCACTTTCAGACTGCAGACCCGCAGAGCAGTTTCTCTGGATGCAAATCAACTGTTGTTGGGAGTTTTCTGCCTCGTCATCCATCAAGCTAATGTCCCACTAAATCAGCAGCTAATGTCTCAGACGCACACAGTCTGCTCCTTCACAATGGGCCATTTCACTGCACCGACAGGGCGGAGAGAACGGGGGAAGATGATGAGGAAGGAAAAAAAAAAATGAAGAGAGAGATAGATTGAAAAGAGAAAAAAAAAAAGGAAGAGGGAGGGAAGATAGAAAGAGCATGTGCATATTCTGTACAGTCCCATGGCAGATGCTTCCATGTTCAAACTGTTCTTGGGTTAGAATCTCGGCCCTGGTCCTGTCTGTGTGGAGTTTGCATGTTCTCCCCGTGTTTGCGTGTCCAAAGACATGCAGGTCAGGTTAGGGATGGAGAGGCGATTCCAAAAGAGTCGATTCTCGATTCCATCACGTCGATTCTGAGAATCGATTCTACTAATAGATAGAGTTGTTCTGATACCGATACCAGTATCGGAAATGCCTCCGATACAGCCTAAAATGCTGGATCGGGTATTGGCGAGTACGCGAGAGTCTGTGCACCGATCCGATATCATGTAATTTATTAGCCCTGAAAAAAATCAACTTTAAAGTAGTTTCACCCAGATAAAACGGCCGTTTTCCTGAACTTTAACAATTTATTAAAGGAATTGTTATTTAGTCCTAGATTTATTTATTTATGCTCTTTTTCAGTTATGATTGACTGTCAAACTAGATTATAAAAGAAAGTTCTATTCCATTCATTCTCTGTATGTATTTGTTCATGTTTTACAACCTGAGCCAGGCCATACAACGATAGCAATCATATCACATCCATACAGGGTTAGTAGTTACAGCTGTTAAAAAATAATAATAATATATGTATATATATTTTTTTTACGCACTGGTATCGGATCGGTACTCGGTATCGGCCGATACGCAAGTTCAGGTATCGGAATCGGTATCGGGAAGGAAAAAATGGTATTGGAACACCTCTACTAATAAACAGAATTGGAGTCGACTCCTGACTCGGCCTTGGTCTGATCCATTTCACAACAAGTGGGGAGGGGGGAGGGGGAAATTCAAGGCTCACTGGTTGAATGCCAACCAACGTAAAACTTCAATTTTTGTGTCGATTTTCATTTGGAATCGATTCCATCAATTCCATTACAAGGAGTCGGAGTCGGAATCCACTACATAAAATGTAGAATCGTCCATCCCTAGGTCAGGTGAATTGAAGACTCTAGTTAGTCTATCTATGTGTCTGCCTGTGTGTTAGCACTGTAATGGACTGGCAACCTGTCCATGGTGTTTCCCTGCCTTTCGCCCAATGCATGCTGGGATAATAAACTTTATTTATAGAACACTTTGAGTTACAAAGTTCTTTACAAAATAAATTAAGACAGGTACAATGATTAAGGGAGAAAGGAATAAACATTCAAAAGCCTAATGTTAAAAGTCATAAAGAACGGTCATAAAAATAACAGAAAATAATTAAGAAAAAGCCATTTTATAAAAGTGACTTAAAAGAGGACACTGAGGTAGTTTGTTCCACAGCACAGGTGCTCTACCTGAGAAGGCACAGTCATAAATAAATAAATACATACATACATGCATAACTAAATAAATAAATAAAGCTACCACTCTTTTATCAATGTATTTATTATTAGACTACACCAAATGTGAGCGGATGCTGTAGTCCACATTAATACTCTACGCCTTGTGCTGTCAGGTATTTGGCACTGTTCTCACTCAGCATATTCCTACAACACAAAAAGTTTATGAGCCTGCAAATTAAAGGATACGGCTGGTGTTTTTTAATACATTTCTTACCATCAACAAATCCTATGAAAATAACAAAATCAACAATGCGTTTGCTCTACTCCTGTTACTTTCCGACTTCAACATACTGTTTTTAGCCGTCAAGCTAAAAACCTTTAAATCCAGCTCACAAAGACATAGTTTACATTTTAAAAGGCTGTTGTAGTTATTACCAAATCAAATCCAAATGGGAACAAATTCTTCATTACGCCGGGGACTATTTTCTGTGCTACAGAACTACTTTCCTGAGATCGCAAACGTGTTTACAGTCGGCTTAAGTTGTCTGAGGAAAAAGTAGCATGGCTCTGTGAAGTGTTTTTAATAACTTTTTAATACAGTGGAGTTCTATGGCTGCTGGGACATGGCTGCATTGGGCACCGGCTACATGGACGAGACTTGTTAGCAAAACAAATTCATTGTGGATTTTGTTATTTTCATAGGATTTGTTGACGGTAAGAAATGCATTAAAAAACACCAGCCTTATGCTTTAAGTCAGTATTTTCCCTCAACAGGTGGAAAGTACTGACCTATAATGATCAGCTGGGACTATATTACACACCAGCCTACATCCACAAGGCAGCCAGTCAGTAGTAGTAGCGTGTGAAGTATGGCATGAATTTTCAAGTGACATCGTTATCGAGAAAGCCACCGCTGGCCTTTTGGACCCACAGCGTGAGCATCTGGCTACGAAACACTCAGATTACGCTGCACGAGCTGTTTGGAGAAATGAGATGGAAATTTTGTGTGCTTTTTCTGTGAGCTGTAAAAAGATGGCCTAGTTAACTTCAACAGTTTGGGAGAAGGCTGGGATCGAATTACGGGGGCTAACTTGTTGTGCGCTTAGTATTCCTACCAACTTCAATGGAATTTCAACTGCCATGGGGATGAGTACATAATGAGCAAATTCTCATTTCGGGGTGAACTACTCCTTTAAGAACAAAATACAGAATAACACAGCTCAGAGAACCCCCTGCTCCTCCAAAAAAAAAAGAAAAGAAAAAGAAGCTTGTTTTCTCCGTTCCTTAATCGTTGTGAGCCAGACGGCAGAGCGATAGCGGCCTTCTGCCTCCAGTATTATCAGGAAGCAGACCGAGTCAATGAAGTGTGGCCACATTACCACATAAATAAGAAACCATAGAGAGGAGACGGAGGGGAGGGGAGGGGCAGAAGGAGAGAGAGAGAGTTGATGGACTGATGAACTATGAGAGGCGGGGGTAAACCTTGCTGTGGTATTCTTTTCCTCGATAACGGAGAACAAGTCGCTATCGCCGCAGCGTAAGCTTAATACCGCTGCCTTTGACGGAGCTGGAGGGGGGGGGGCTTTGCGAGGAAAATCAAAAAAAGAAAGACAAAGGAGGGGAAAATGTAGCCGGTTTGATTTGTCACTGCCACCACCCCCCCCCCCCTAACCTCAACCTCGCCCCTCTCCCCTCCCTCTCTCTTTGCTGAAGCTGAAAAGGAAGCAGGTATTGGCAGGCAGGTCTGGGCGGCGGCGATAACAATGTTGGCTTTGTTCCCCGCGAGAATCGGACGAGCGCTTCCAGCCGCCCGCCGAACACAACAATAAAACGAGCGCGCCGTTCGACGCGGCGCCTTTTTTTTTTTTTTTTTTTTCCTCCGACGCGTTGCAATCTGGCGGAGGCTTTTCTCCCGTAAATCTGGGGGGTTTCAATGCGGCTGATGCTGGAGGCAACGCTGCGCCCGCTGATAGCAGCAAATCAGTTCCAACTAAGAACTACACCTGTTAACAATAGTCTGGTTGTTTGTCTTTTCTCTGTTTCTAAGCACACACACACACAGATATTGCACTAACAGAAGCGGATGAACAGACACACACACCTACATGAATACACACAAACCATACACCGACAGCACATACACACACACACACACACTGCCCATCATCAGGACAGAGCAATGGGGTGTGTCATGTCTGCCAGGAGTGTGTTCATGTGAGAAAACCAGACGCTTTCACACAGGACACACTGATGAACAATGCCTCAATGCCTCAAGCCCAGACAGCGAATGACCTCAGTTCAAAAGGTAGGCTGAAACTACAGTTTACGCTTCCCGCATATATCGGATTAAAGAGCCCGCTGTAGGCAAAACGATTGTAGTTTATGAAATATGAAGAAAATCCACTGCCTGAACTGACTGATTGAATCCTGACCCAAAGCTGTGATTTGTCTTCTTGGTCTTGGTAAAAGTTAATTTTCTTCTTTGTTGTTCACTGGCTTGGAGGAATTCTACTTCAGTTATTATCTGCAACACAGAAGAAACACCAGCGATGTAATAAATCACCATGAGGCAAACAACCACTAAGAACAAAAACGTATTATATTTTCAGTTCGATACAACTTACTGATGAAATGATGTGTACTCTGAAACTAAAAAGGTGAATGAACTCTATTCTGCAAATAAAAAGGTGGGTAAACTGAGTTTAGCTGGGTTCCCCCCCCATTACATCCTGAGTATTACCCTTTATTTGGGTAAATCCATATTGCATCTGGCACACAACGTCTTTGATATGAAGTTTCCAGAGGAGTGACCAAGTCAACCTTGCTTGAGTCTCAAGTCGTCAGTCTCAAATCTTGAAGCACAAGTCTCAAGTCAAGTCTCAAGTCTAAATGTAGAACAGCAAGTCAAGTCAGAACAAATCAAGAGTCCAGTATCAATTTAATATCTTAAAGAAAACTAAATATCTTTTCAATGCAATATGGTTTTAATAGGATAAAAACTTGGTAAGAGCATCATGAGTTTGATTTCTAGAATCAGTTTCAACTTCAATAAATTCAATCATTCCATACAAATTCAGAAAACAGAATTTAAATTCAGTCGTCTGCTGGAACAAATCTCATCACTTTCAATCTGAGTCATTTACACAAACACAAGATCTCAAGTCAAGACTTTAGAAACCTTTTCAAGTCATCAGAGTACAAGTCAGAGTCAAGTCCCAAGTCACCAGAACCCAAGTCAAGTCAAGTCTCAAGCAATTAAAACTGTGACTCAAGTCTGACTCAAGTCCAAGTCACGTGGAAACCTGTGGAAATTTCACAACAGCTTATCAAATATGCATGATTTCACAACACTTTGGAATGAAAGAAAAAAATGGCACTAAAAGCCTGGGAACTGCACCTAAGAGTGCATGTCTGGATTAGTCCACTGTTAGGAGAGTTTTCCCTTCTTCGACAACAGAATCCCAGCATGTGTCTACGGCAGCCAAACCAGACCTGATCCTCGGGGACGGCGTCCTGAGCCGCATTAGCAGAATACTGGAGTCTGACCAGCCACACACAGCGAGAGGCAAGACACCATCCTGCCTTCTGCACACTAAACCCACTCTTACCTGCTTGGAAAGAGCGCTCAGTTTGGCCGAGTCCTCTCCATTGTTCACAGGTTGCTGCCTCTCTGGCTCAGTGATAGCAAATGATTGAGTGTAAAATAAAAAGGTGGGTGGACTATGACCTCCAGCTGTTGGTCATCATAAGGCACAACAACAGCCACCCATATAAACAAAAAGCCTCTAAACACGAGCCGTTTGGATTTCCGTAACTTTGCTCATTATCATTTCTGTAAGAAATAATAGACTAACAAAGTGTTTTTTTCAAAGCGGTTGAGCGGTTGTCATTGTTTATTACCGGAGAGTTTTCCCTACCTGTAGCCGCCGGGCCGCGGCGTCTCACGTTTTACCAATCAGAACAGAGGGGTCGTTAATATTAATGAGCCTTAAAGGCACGGCGACAGAAACAGCCTGTTCTTGATAAGGCTCAGAGAGATGCTGGAAAATGAAACGTGTAAAAATGGATTGAGAGTGTTTTTGGTTCATGACACCACACACACAGCTTTGAACGGACCTCAAGACACAAAATAAAACACCGGAAACTGAGAATATGGGACATTTAAATAATCATCGTCTCATAAAACTTAAATTTGTCTGACTCTAGGCTTGAGCCGATATTTGATATTATCTAAAATCTTGATATTTCGTGAATATCGCAATATTTTAGCGGGACAATATCGCAATATTAAATTTTGGATATTGCCCAAGCCTATCTGACACTACTTACAATTAATTCCTGTCATAATTATCAGCCTAAAAAGATGCACAACCTGAGTTTAGGAGGCTCTATCCCTGATGCCCACTAGCAAGGGGGAAGCTGTTTAGTAAGCCTTGCATTTATCTTGCCAGCTAGAACAAATTCTTTCCCCGCAATTTGTCTGTGAGCAGTAATTGTAATGAATTCTCCCAAGGCAGCAATTTGTGCTCCAGGTCCTCTCCTGCAAACAGCAGCCTTTCCAGCTGCAAAGCCTGTTATTGCTGCATGCTTCGAATGGTCATGTGTGTTAGGAAGAAGGCAATAATGAATTCCTGCTATCAAATATGATATTTCTACTATGTAGTGGTGTGGAATGACACGTGTTGCACTGCGGCAGCGCTCACTGCAGATACTGTGGGGTGGAAGCATGAAGTGAATGTGTTCTTCTCTGATGGCTCATACAGCAGATAGATAGATAGATAGATAGATAGATGGATAGATGGATAGATGGATAGACAGATACAATATAGATAGATAGATAGATAGATAGATAGATAGATAGATAGATAGATAGATACAATATAGATAGATAGACACAATATAGATAGATAGATAGATAGATAGATAGATACAAGATAGATAGATAGATAGATAGATAGTTACAAGATAGATAGATAGATAGATAGATACAATATAGATAGATAGATAGATAGATAGTTACAAGATAGATAGATATACAGATATATAGATAGATAGATGATAGATAGATATATAGATAGATAAATAGATAGATAGATAGATATAAGATAGATAGATAGATTGATTGATACAAGATAGATAGATAGATAGATAGATAGAAGCTAGACAGATAGATACAAGATATATAGATAGATAGATAGAGAGATAGAATATAGATACAAGATAGATAGATAGATAGATAGATAGATAGAAGCTAGACAGATAGATAGATACAAGATAGATAGATAGACAGATACAAGATAGATAGATAGATAGATAGATAGATGGATAGATAGATACAAGATAGATGGATAGATAGATAGATAGAGAGATAGATAGATACAAGATAGATAGATAGATAGATAGAGAGATAGATAGATAGATAGATACAAGATAGATAGATACAAGATAGATAGATAGATAGATAGATAGATAGATAGATAGAGAGATAGATAGATAGATACAAGATAGATAGATACAAGATAGATAGATAGATAGATAGATGGAGAGATAGATAGATAGATAGATAGATACAAGATAGATAGATAGATAGATAGATAGATGGCTAGATACAAGATAGATGGATAGATAGATAGATAGATAGATAGATAGATAGATTAATTGTTACCGCAGAAAGACACTTAAGACACCACACTTAGGCAAAAGAAAGCACCAATCAGGTACATAATTAGGAGAATAAAAAATAAAGAATGAATACCAATGCAAGAATAAACCATGTATGTACAACACATATGTGCAAATGCAGCCTATATGTGCAAAGCATGCTGTACAGTATATGTGCAAATTGTTACATATGTCACAAGTGCGTGTGTGTTACATATGTTACACAAGTGTGTGCGTGTGTGTGTGTGTGTGTGTGTGTGTGTGTGTGTGAATAGGCGACTCATTAAAAGTCAAAATGACATGTAGCGGATGGGACACATTGTCTAATATTGACTGAGGACCGGTCAATACAGCTGCATGTAACAGCGAGGCGTGCTTACCGGCATTGTAGTAGCGATCCAGTTTCTCCCAAAGGGGCTCATCCTCACGCTGGAGAATGGACAGTTTGAGAGGTTCATAGATGGAGCCTGAGGAGGGACACACATCTGACCGTTACACACCATGCCTGACAAGCAGCTTCTGAATACACAGCTACACCCTCAGTTGCGCAATCCGTGTTTCAACTGCCTCAAGGGCACTTAAAAAAAACATCCAGATCCAATCGAGATCAGGAAGGGATTCACCTAGATTCACCTGGTTAATCTATTTCATAAGAGCTGGAGGTGGTCCGGATTTTTTCTACACTACATGCATGTTCAATACAATTCCTCATAACTGAGTTATGGATAAACAGATACAGCCAGATACATAGTTGTAAATCAAATAGCAGCTTGAGGTGCTGTGCTGGAAAGAGAGCATCTAATATTGGGTGCAATAGGCTATTCAGAGCATTTTCCATATTAAACATTCAACTGTCTTATCCATTCTCTATTGGAAATTTTTCTTCGGCATCAAACGGCTGCCTTCTAAATCTATAAATATGAAATGTTCCGGCTGATTCTTCCCCTCAGTCTTCAACCACCTCACGAAACTCTGTTGAATATCTGTAAAATTCATCGGCACATGTTCCGATTTCCAATGAGTGCAGAAGAGAAAACACAGAGCAGAGGAAAGAAAAAAAAATCATGCCATCACAATAAATGATGTCCAGCTTGCGTGTGTCATCACTGCAAAGCCACTGCGACATGAACAGGCCTCGGCACACAAAACAAAACTCAGGTCTCAAATTCAAATGGAAATGGGACTTTGCCGCCAGATATTTCCTATCGTTTTTCCTCTGAGCTGAGAGAGCAAGAGTTTTGAAGGAGAGCCCATCTGTTGGACTCCCTCTATTTTCAGACACTTTTCACTTTGGTGAGATTTGCATTTTAATGGTTTCGACCTTGGGTCAATACCACAGGTACTGAAAAATTCACATTCGGACTGAAATTAGCATAATTTCCATCAGCTTAAAAGTTGCCGGGGACAAAGCCAATCCATCTCTTCTTAAAGATAACACTTTAAAAAGAACGTAGCGGAAGTGTGATAGCCCAATTTTAATTTCTAACGTGGGAGTAGACAACTGCGGGTCGTCTGTGTTTAGCTGCTTTGAAACAATCTCATGGCTGGCTTCATTGAGGCCCTTCATTCTCAGTGGCAGACCTCTACCATTGTGTCCTTACGAATGCTGCTGCTGGACCTTTCATATAGTCTTAATGTGGAGTTTTCATATTTACAGTACTGTGCAAAAGTCTTAGACACATGTAAATAAAAATCCATAAGGTAAAGATGCTTTCAAAAATGATTAAATGAAAAGTTTCTAAATATAAAAAAAAATGTACTATAAAGAGCAATCAACTGACACACTAATGTAGTAAACAAATAAACATCTAAGACAAAATTTGGTAACACTTTCCAATAAGGGTCACTAAGTTAATTAACAGTTAACTAATGTGTCTGGTAATCATTAACTAATTCATACATTATTTAATAGTCATCTTTATAAACTAGTAAATAATGTATAAATTGATACATCAGTTAACATGAACACCATTAGTAAATTACACATTAGTTAACTGTTAAGCATTAACTAACCCTTAACTTAGTGACCCTTATTGTAAAGTGTTACCCAAAATTTATATAAAAAAACTATGGTGACTAAGACTTTTGCACAGTGCTGTATATGAAACCTAAGATCAAGACTAAGTGGAGTACTGGAACATCACAGTAAGGATGATCCATTGAAATGTCAAGGTGACTCCTCTAATTGCCTGATAGATTTTCCCCACAGCCATTACATACACTGTAGTTCAGCCTCCTTTAAAGGGAATTGGATGTGGCTGCCTGTATTAACTGCAAGTCTTTTCCTGTAAGATCTCCTGCCACCACTTACCATATCTCTGGAGCTTCCGCTGAGGCCGGGCCACCGCGGCCACCGGGCTGGCCATTCTCAAAAGGTGAAGTAAAGGCCAACGGTCTCGCAGCTAAATTACAAATCTACAGCAATTCACAGGGATGAGTTAGTAAGCAGACAGTTAGATTTCCAGACATGCACAAATCGACAATGAATCACGCCCCGAGATCTCGGTGTTGACGGTGATCGCAAAAGACAGGGAGAGAAATTACAGTGCATTGAATTTGCTTCGGAATGAAAGTTATTTCATTTATGCTTAAGAAACGCAGAATAGATGATGAATAACTATATGATGGTAATGTAATTATGAGAAGGGGTTTAGCAGAATGAATGGATCACAAAGTTCAATATGATCTCAGGGAGTTATATGGAAATATTATGCTGCTGTGTCTTCAAAACTCTGATAATCAAGGTTTTTTTTTTTTTGCTATTAGGCATTAATTAGGGCAGCTTGATATTGAAGAAAGATATATGGATATTACACTGTGTTTTTTTCTGATTGTGACATTAATACGATTTGCTCATTTTAAATGTCATAAAACCACATATGAATACCTTATGTCTGAAGGTGAAAGATTTTCTCTGATGGAAAAATTGCAATTACCTCATTGGAATTATTTAATTAACTGGGCAGCCATAATATTAGCTTGACAATTAGGATTTTTTTTCCCCCCCTGAATTCCCTCTGACTTTTACAAGATATAGAATTTTCATCCCACAGCAGTTATTATGATACTAGATGATTTGTGGAGCGATAATGTTATAAAATCTAGATTATGCATACCAAAAGATTATGCAGTTAATACTACAGGTCATAAAGTACAAGTGTAATAGCCCACATGCCCTAATAAAAAATCACTACAATATACCTATATTGATTCTGTCTGTGGTACTTGATAGTGAGTTTAGAGGGACCTTATCATAATTTATGGTAGGGCTGGGCGATGTGGTAGAAATATCACAATAATCATAAGGATTTTTCGATATCAATAGCCTATTTATCACAATATATCACGTTACATAATCAGATTGATGTTTATCCCATTGGAGGGAATGGTAATGTTAGGTGTGATGTCAAACAAAACTGAAATTTTCAAATATTTATTCCTTAAAATGTTCCATAGACTTTTTTAAATAACATTTTCTTCTTATCATCAATTCAGACAGCAAAATCATTTGTCACCATAACATCATATGATCCACCTGAAAGACGATAATCGATAATATTGATTATCACCCAGCAGGTGTGTGTTTTGTTTTGTTTTGTTTTTTTAATCTCCTATGGTATCACTATAATATTCCTACAGTGAAGTGTGTCTGTCCTTCTTAGGAGTGGGTTTATAGTGATGTTATCATACTTTAGGGCAGTGATTCTCAACCTTTTTCATATCAAGGACCCCAAATTTAGTCCACATTAGGGCCAAAGACCCCCATTTGATGAGAATTTGTCTCTCGACCCCAAATCTGCGAATATTTTTTATTGTTAGACATGATTTTGTCCAGAATTTCATGACTATCTGTATTGTAGGTAGAGAGATAACAGAGAAACTATGATCAAAACGGTCATTCTTCTACATTCTCTAACTGAGTTAACTTCTTGTAAATGAAATAACGCTGAAGTTTAACAATTCATCAATTTGCCTGGGGACCCCCCGGAACCCCCTCAAGGACCCCTGGTGGTCCCCGGACCCCACGTTGAGAACCACTGCTTTAGGGTATTGTTTTCTCTCCCGGTATCACTACAGCATTCCCACAATGTTCCCATTAGATCATGACAGCCTACATAGTTTATACTTTTTGCTGTGACGTGTGTATTTGTATGTTTTGTTGCATCCTTCACACATTTCTGACAGGATCACTATTTCCATTGGCGCTGTCAAACATATGGGAGATTGACTTCCAGTGTAATGAATAGCACAGGCAGTGAACAGGCCCACACAGGCCCAGTATTGACCTGCTCAGTGCAACCATAGACTGTAAAAAAAAAACCCAAAAAACAGAGTGCAACACAGACAGTACAGTAAACTAGGACAGAGATGCAACAGCAAAGCGAGACCTGGTGAGAAGCTCTTAAAATAGCTCCTTACAACTCTGACCTTTCATGCTTGTTCCCTCTCTACAGTACACAAACTCAAGATATATTTTACACACAGACGGTCTCGCGACAAGCATTTGCACAGCCGCGGCCGTCGCGCGTGCCACGCTGCTGTGCAACAATGTCATGCAAAGGGGTCAAAAGTCAAACCTGATCTTTTTGATCGGGCTTTGAATTCCAGGAGTTTCCAGCCGACATCTGCCAAGCTCGCCATGTTTACACTCAGCTGTAACAGTGTCAAGATAGCTGGAATATAATATATAACTTCCGGTCATAACCTTCAAAATAAAACAACTATTGGCGAGCATGTGTGGCCTCGCGTGCTATGGCCGTTAAGAATTGTGCCAGTGAAAAGGGTTAACGTAGCCTTTTATCAGATAGTGAGCAACCTCCCAAGTTGTTTCTTTCAAAGGTTTGGAGTTGAAATCCTTTCTATTTTTTTGGCAGCCCTATGTGTGACTTATATCGGTCTGTGTGGCAATAGACTATGAAAAAGGACATTATTTAACATAACATCTATTTAACAGAGAGTTGCACCCCATATTTAATGCACCCACGACGATTTTTGTTACACCTAATACTTAAATTTTACTTAATTTTCCAGGAGTGAACATTTTTATGCTCTTAATCTGAAAGAAAACTCGCCGTACTTCCGGTCAACTCTAGCGAACTCTCTCTAGCTTAATGCAGCTGTCAGCTGTCACAGCATACCCGGGAGCGCGACACTGCCGTAAACAAGGAAGCGCTGATGTCGCACAATGTATGCTCGGTTTTGGGTATTCCTTAATATTTTTGTAATACAACGACTTTAATAAAATAATAATAATAAAAAACATAACACACACGACATTTACAGCTGTCAAAATCCCACTTAGTGATTCCATTTAATGTGTCGGTCATTCCACCCCGCCGTAAAGCGGCTTGCCGTATTCCAGTTTGTGTTGTTGTGGGGAGCTGGACCAAGTGGAATGATGTGGATGTTTAATGTTAATATTTTGGTATTTATAATACATTTTGTGGGACAGTATAAGACATTTGCGCTTCAAGATGTAACGGCCGACCTGTTCGGTGACCAGAATCATGGGACGGTGGCGGCGTTTGGAGATTTTAACTCGGATAAACAGACAGATATATTCGTCATCAGAGACCGTGAGGCTTCATGTTTTGCTTTCTGTGGTGATGCAAAATGAAATAATTTAAAGCTTGCACAGTTTAATGATAGTTTGTTACAAAATGCGAGCTGCTGAACCGTACGTTATGATAATATTTGTTGCCAAAATGTTCTGCCCTAACGAAAATTCACTATAATAATCCTATAATGACTTGTTACCTATAGGGCGTCTGTGATATTCGTTAGTGAATTTGTTGTTTTTATGTTACTATATGGTGTTTTTATCTCCTGTGATATAACTATAAAATTCCGATAAAGCTCTACAGTGTCTATGATACTCAATAATGGGTTTATGCGTGTTTTATATTGCTGTATGAGATTGTATCTCCTATATGGGATTACTTTAGGATTTTCCATGGTGTAATTAGCTTCTAATTAGCTTCCAGCTTGCATTTTACTGTCTTCTACCATAGCTGTACTAGTAATTGATTCTACTTTACTACAACTGCCACAGCTGGTACATAATGCAGTTGCTTCCTAAAGAAACACTTACACGCTGCTCTTCCGGGTTCCTCGTCGTCTCTGTGATTATCTTTTTGTCTTTCTTCTGAACGAGTGACTGTGCTTTAAATGTTCTGGTATTAAGCTCGAGCCCTGTGCTGTTTATTTCCCGCCGTTTCAGAGTCTGAACTGGTGATATTCTTGGCCGACTCGAAAGCGCCGTACTTCAAGCCCAAAGTGCACGTCACCAAACAGTCTTTGCCGAGGTGAATTTGCATTTATTACTCTTTCATTTAAATTCATTTCATTTGTACCTTGATATTTGCCACGTTTAAAACCCAGTTTCAGCTCCTTCTTATTTCCTTTTGCAGTGGTGGAAACTAACTAAGTACATTTACTCAAGTACTGTACTTAAGTACAATTTTGAGGTACTTGTACTTTACTTGAGTATTTCCATTTGATGCTACTTTGTACTTATACTCCACTACATTTTAGAGCAAAATATTGCACTTTTTACTCCATTACATTTATTTAACAGCTATAGTTACTAGTTACTTTTCAGATCAATATTTTATATTTAAAACATTTGATCATCTTTATAAAATAACTATAAAATAGCATTGTTATAGATTAGACTACCCAAAAGTATAGCTAAATTGTTAAGATTAGCTTCACGTTGACAACTTTAAAATGCTGCTTACATGTACATGTATGTCAATAAATCAGTATTAATATTCCAGTAATTTATGAAAAATATAACTCTCTAAATGGGGACAGTTTGCATAATGAGTACGTTTACTTTGATACTCTAAGTACATTTTGCTGCCAATACTTATGTACTTTTACTTAAGTAAGATTTTGAATGCAGGACTTTTACTTGTAATGGAGTATCTTTACATTGTTGTATTGCTACTTTTCCTGAAGTAAACATCTCAGTACTTCTTCCACCACTGCCTTTTGTTGAGGGTGTGGCTTGACTTGCATGGTGGGAGGGAATTGTTTTTGTGTAAAAGCTAGCTAGCTGGAGAAGCACGTTGTCATTTCACCGTACGGTGTGGTAACTGTTTCAGTGACATCAACATCACCAGCGTGGTTCCCGGAGACTACGATGGAGACTCTCAGATGGATGTACTCCTCACGGCTCAGTCCAGCCGCGGCACAACCGTATTCATCTTCTGGGGGAACAACCAGACACTGGGTACAGCTCCAACTATTAATGGCTCATGAGTGTGTGTGGGACGTATGGTTTGGGAGGAGTCTCTCTGGGCAAGAAACTATCAGGCTTCAGTAGGCTTGCTGTAGGAAACACTTGGCCTCATTCATTTAGCTCAGAATTTAGATATGGGATGTTTTAAAGCCGTGTGTAACTCAGTGTATAACATGAAGTTAGTCGGTTTCCACTTGAGTCATTCATTAAAATGCACTCACACTCTTGTTAGGCCCCTTGGAATGAACTGAATGCCATATTAGGGCTGGGCGATAATTCAATATTATCGTTTATCATCTTTCAGTGGAATCATATCGTGATGATATGAAGATATTTTGATATCGTGACACACATTTCTGCTGTCTAAATTGATGATGACAAGCAAATTTTACTTAAAAACTCATAAAATAGGTATAGTAGGAATATTATTTGAAAATTGCAGTTTTATTTGACATCACACCTAACATTACCATTCGGTTCAATAAGATGAACATTCATTTGATTATTTAACGTGATTTTGCATACATGAACCATATCGTGATATATATTGATATCGAGAAAAATTCTTATGATTATCATGATATTGATTTCAACCATATCGCCCAGCCCTATGGCATATACAGTATGTTAGTTTATTGATACAGTGGGGACTATAGTTTGGGCTCATAAGGGCAAAGGCCAATGTAGTTTAGTAATAAGCATAACATACATAAAATGGGTTTTTGTGTTTTTGGAGAGGTCTGTGTGGGTGCACCTCCACCAAAGTCAAAGTCAAGGGAATAACACAGAATACCTACGCTAAGACCTGGGCACAAGCGTATTTTTTTATCCCAAAATTGCACGACCCCACTTGATTTGTATTGACTCTCCCCTGTAGTTCACTCCCCTGCACATGTTTGCACAGTCGGAGCCAAGAAATTACCGAGTGGGCACAGGCAGGAAGAAATCAGCTGACGCCCAAATGAAATTACTACCCCGCCAGCGCAGTGTCACTGCGCCTGATCTGCGCCGGCATGAAAATACGCCCCTTCCTCGAAATTCAAGTCAACTTTATTTTTATAGCCCTTAAAAATCACACTCAATGCAGCAAAATGATACATTATATTTTCAGTTCGACTCTGTTCCCAACAAAATGCAAAAAGCATCTCAAACGTTTGTGTGGAAAATCATCAGATAGGTTTTCACTGAAGTGTTTTCATGGGAAATTATGATGTACCGAATTGGAAATGCAACTTTTACTAAAGGTTTTTGTCCATAAATAAGTTAATGCATTTGTCAAATAATGAATGATGTAGTGAGATCTGTAAAATATCTGCCTACCAGAAATGTCATTCATGATGCTCCTGCCTTGTATAAGGTGTCCGCCATTTTAGAGTATTACCGAGTGCATTTCTTTGTTTTTGTCTTGGGCAGCATGGAATATGGCCAACAGAACAATAACAATTTGCCTAATAGCAAATTATTTCTTAAAATATTTATGATTATTTAAGATTATTATGTATCATATATTATTATGTATAATATGATATTGTTATCCAATAATATTGTTTATTGTTTATACGTTATACGCCTATTTATTCACTTCAACACAGCTGATGGAAAAGCCCCTAATTAGCTTATTTCAAAAGTTTACTTCAGTTTTGCGTGAGAGTTGGATGAAAACATAGCTACTGGCATTAGTAAAACCTGCCTAGCCCAGTTTGACCCTATAGTGGATAACATAATACTGATTTTCTGTGGTGTGTTTTTGCCGGACCCAGCTTTCATTACAGTCTTTTTATTCTGTTCATCTTTCACAGATATGGATGAGCGGCTTGAGTTGAACAAGACCTTTACTGATCAACCTCTTGTTATGGAGTAAGTAACAGTTTGAATGGGAGTGGTACCAATAAACCATTAGTTTTTAGTGTGCTTACACAAACCTTTAGTGGTATGTTTACTCTGTATGCAGGAAAAATTATTTTATTTTCAATTTTGTCATTTTGCTAGATTCTGTATGTCACAGCAGACTTTGTATATAGGCAAATCAATATCAAATAAATACAAATCTCTCCTGCAGTTTCAATGGGGACATGATTCCAGACATCTTTGGCACCGTCGACAAGGACTCCACTGTAGTCTGCTATCTCACCAAACGGTAAGCAGAATGCCATAATGTAGTCATTATCAAACTCAGCTCCAATTTCCCATGTTTATTACCGCTGCTCTCATACTTGGGGAGCTGTAATCTAAAGTGCGGCACATTACCGCTGTTGTGTTCTCTATTCCTTGAGAGAAAACACATTGTTCGAGTCGCGATAGTTATCTTTTAATGAATGAACTGTTAGGCTTTGACGTCTTTGCTTTCCTTCCCCTCAGGAACCCGCTGTGGCAGAATGCGCTGAGCTCGCCTGTCAAGATGCGCGTCCCTCACTCCAACGCTTTCATTGACCTCAACAAGGACTTCACCGCCGGTGAGTCAGTGATGTTTGAGCAATGTTTGACCGTGAGAGGGGAAAAAAAAAAAAAACGTTCTGGCTTGGTTGAGAGCGCATGGCATAGTCCTGAGGGCAGGCAGCGCACACTGTTGTCTGATGAAAATCCTTTTATTTAAAAAAAAAAAATCAACCTTTTAAAAACTGTCAAATGGCTTTATTCTCAGACTGACAAGCCTGAATTTTTGAAATTATACATCTCTTTCTGCTTTGTCTTGAGGTGTTGTTGGCCTTATTCAACCAAACATCCGTGATGGGAGGTGCACTCACACACTCAACCCTACATTTAGATTAGGTGGCTGGTGAATGGTGCTGCCATGTCTGGTGGTTCTATAGATTTGTGAATGTAGATTTGTCCTCTGTACAGAGTTCTTATGCAGGTCTGGAAAGTCTGGAAAAATATAAAAAATGAATTTGATCATTTCCAGGTCTTGAATAGTTTGGGAATTTGAAAAAAATGTCTGGAAAAATATGGAAAATGTTGCGGTTCAGGTCCGATACACACATAATTCTAGCTTTTATGTTGTAGAGCCACTTTGAGTCCACAGTTTTTGCAGAATAATGTTCAGATAGAGGGACGCTCTTATTACCCAGCCGCTGTCAGCATGCATTATATCAAATACCGACCAACATCAAATCCAGTCAAGAACATATAGGGTCTGGGAAAAATATGGAATTTTAAAATGGAAAGCGTGTAGGAACCCTGCCAATCATCTCACATATTCTGATATTTGTCGCTGTGAAGAACAATCTTCATCTATACAGTGATATGACCTAGTTAGCAGGGGAAAGATGTCTATCTGTGTAAATCATATTGAACACCAGACAAAATCTCCAAAACAAATCAAGGTCTGGAAAAAGTATGGAATTTTTTAATTGAAAATGTGTAGGAAGCCTGTCTATAGTCACCATTTGTGGGTCAGTACATCACTCTTTTGACATCTGAACTGGGCTTCTGTATGAATGTGCACCTTAGATTATGGCGCAAAGGATTGCAACAGTTTTCATGGGCCCAATGTTCATGGAACCTGCTGAACCCAGAAAGATTTGTGTTCACTTCAAGAAAAAAGTAACAAACTGTGAGTTCATTGGTGACAGTTAAATGGGAGGTCATGTGACACAAGCAGATTATGGTTCGATTCCAGACCAAAGCAGCATCTGTCAATCTTTGTTTCCCGTTGCAGTAAAGTCGGGTTGTGCTCAAGGACGATGTGCTGCCTGTTCACATCTTAAGCATATAGAAAAAAATCAGAATTCACTTTGCCTGCAGAATCCTCATCTGTAGTGCTACTTGAGGGCAGGTTTTAATGGAAATTATGACAGCTCCTTTCTTTGCCTCCGGCCTCTCTGAACTCTGGAGGGGATTTCTAAAATGTTCATTGCCAGGCCGGCTCTTTGTTTAGCTGGAAAAAAATCCTTCACACCACGAAAAAGGCAGAAACTCTTCTAAAATGATCAGTTTTCTGTGTGAGGGCAGCAGGGTGGTGTGTTGAGTATGGAGACCGTTTTACAGCCGGAGGACCAGGGTTTAGGCCCCTGTGACAGCAGGCAGAACAGTGTTTAATTACCTCTTTTGGGAAGCAACACCAAGTGCATACAAACAATGCACAATAAAATCCAATACTATATAGTTCACTAACTCGCACCGAAAAAATGCCAATTTTTTAGGGGCTGAACTAGGGCTGAACGATTTTGAAAAAATATCGAATTGCGATTATTTTGACTGATATTGCAATTGCGATATGATTTGCAATATTAGAGGGAATGATAATTTTTACATCATTATTCTAATTTTCATTGAAAAACGTATTAAATGATTATGGTGTGATTTTTGCGGGGATCTGTACCAAACAAAGATGTTTTCTTAAGTCTGTAGAATATGATGTGTAGGCCAGGACATCTCTGCAGCACCACAATATTTACTTTAAAATGGTATTTATATGCCCATATGCCCACCTTTGATTGAAGACAACAACTCCATGCCCCTTCTCTGGGGATTGTTGAAAGTGTTTTAAAGCCACTATGGGTTTCCTTTAACTAAAGCAAACCAACACAGTCCTATTCTGCAGTTCAGTAGCTCAAACCAAAAAACTCCCAATAGTTCACTAACACAAACAAGTACCAATATTTAATGCTTTGTCCTTCATGGTGTTTTCAGAGTCGTAGGTTCACACTCCCTGGTCTCCTCCCTACTGACAAAGAGTATATATAGGAGAGGGTTAACACTTTTCAGATGCTGCCCGCTATCTCCTCAGGCCGCTCATTCCCTCCGTCTGCCTCCAGACCGATGCCCCCTCCCCCCCCCCCCCCCTCGCTTGTGACACTGACCAAACTCCCATAGGTAATGAAAATAACATAGCTCTGTATGCTTGGATTCCGCTGGCATGGCTTCCTAACGTGCATTTCACAAAAGTTTCTCCCGGGGGAACTCCAGGCGGCAAACAGGAGACCGAAACCGCACATTTAAGGCCGCCAATTTTCGAGTTGACTAAGAGAGAGAGCAGTTCCCATTTTCTTCACCAGTGAATGGAGAAATCGGCTCGTCCTTGTTTTACGGCTTCTCCCTCCTCTCTGCCCGCTAAGTGCGCCGCTGTCACTTAGACTTCGGGGAGGATTTTATTCATTTATTTATTTATTTTTTTGCTGCTGGAAACTAATCCTCGTATTTAAGGTAATCAGGGGGGATTTTGTCGTGTCATAGCCACTGCAGGTATCTTTTTATGGTGTGTGGTCTTCGTGTTCCCAGGGTTGTCGCAATTTAACCGGAGCAGATTTTAATTCATATTAATCTGTTTGGGGATTAGGAGAAAGTCAATAAACTTAGACTTTTGATGGCAGACCGTAAACTCCCCTGTGGAAAGTGATGGGCTCTCTCATAATGCTTAACTGTTAGCTATATTTTGGATAAACACCTTGTGTCCCATGGGCGTATTTGGGTACGTTTTAATGTGAATTGTATTGTTTTGGGCATTGCTGGCTTGTACTGCTGTAACGCCCCAGTCAGTCAGTTTGAGTGACGGCCAGCTGCCTGCCTGTCTGTCTGTCTGCCAGCCAACTTGTCTTTCACTGTCTCAAGTGGCTGTGTAGAGCACAGAGGAGGGGATCTGTTTTTTTGATAGACCATGCTGTTACACACACATACACACACACACACACACACACACACACACACACACACACACACACACACACACCAACACAACATAACATTCAACCGTCAACACAGAAATCCTGGCTTGGACTTTTTAACACCACTCCCTGCTGCTCTTAAACCAAGAGGACTCTTCCTCACTGGTTGACTGCAGTAGGAAATCACATGGTGCTCTTTCTCCCTCACCCATGCACACGCACACACACACACACACACACACACACGCAAACGCATAGTGATCATTAAAGTGTTGTGAATGCCTAAGTGCGTTCAGCTGCATTCAGACCGCTGTGGGTGAGTGTGCTGCAGGAACAACAGGGCGTGAGGAGGAGAACCAGTGGAAACGAGCCTGCTCTACATCTGGTGGA